>NC_051158.1:96453413-96468413 GCF_013339745.2 Dermacentor silvarum
TCCTCCATTTCGACACCTGTGCTAAGTCACAACTGGTGGGAAACCGCCACGCACATGGAGCCAGACCACCACGCACATGGAGCCAAAACATATGTTTCGGACTGAAGCGATTTTAACAAATTTCTGTTCATTAATGTGCTTAATGCTTGATTATTCTTGTCTTAAATTATTCTGAATCATGTTAGTTTATTTTGAACCGATTTTGATAAATTCTGCACTTGTTTTGACCTTGTTTTGAGCACTTGTTTTTGTGTGTAATCACGCGGTAGACGCCGACAGCTCGGGCCCCTAAAGTGCTTCACACTTAAAACAACAGCGTCGTTCTAGATGTTTCACTATATTTCTTTATTAGGTGACATGTGCGAACCCATAGCGACCATGTAAATTAAAAGCTAACCTTCCTGTTCGCCTTCACATATAAACGAAATGATGAGTGTCAGCCATCGCAGGCATGATTTAAGTTGCATAGGCCGAATTGGGATGGGCACACAGTGAAAAACGCGCCTACGTCCAGGTTTAGGTGCCTGTTGACAACTACCAGGTAAGACAATGTTATCCAAAGTCCGCTACTGGAACCATGTCTGTCATGTGTGTTCCTTTGTGGTGCTAAACCTAATCGATCAATAGCACCCGACGGTTACCTGGAAAGGTCTTGGAGCAAGGCGTTCGTCCAGCTGTAAAGCAATATCAACTGCTGCTCTGACCGTTAGTTTTGTCTATGCTGCTCTACGGCTGTTCTTTTCATTCACCGAGCGTCAGAATCAAAGGAAGACCTACATGTGTATACGGTCGGGCTATTTTTTTAAAAAAAGATACATTTTTAATGGTTGCGAAGTCAAAATCAGACATGTAGAAGAAAACGGTTTTTCACATTGAAAGCTGCTACGCTGACATCGCTCACCTCGATGAAAATATCTTCCGATGATGCCTATGTTCTTTTTTAACAGCGAAGCTGTTAAAGCTGGAGCAGAAACGTCCGAAGCTCGCAGAAAACTCCGCGCCGTTGCCTAGCAGCAACCAAGCTATATCTGAGCACCACCTGACCCAACCTCTCCTAGCCACGCATGTGCTGAAGCAGTAGCAATGCAACAGCCGCCGCCAAGCCACGCCCACCGACGGGAACACTCCTCGCAGCTGCCGCGCCGAGCTACCACAGCAGCGGGTAAACCGTTTCCCGCCGCTCTGAAGCGACCAAAAATAGCTGGTACGTGTCGCCTAGCAACCATCTACATCACAACTGACGTCAACAGTGTTCATGCGCTTGGCGTAGGAGTTTGCCATAAAAGGGTCTGCGCCTATTCGTGTCAAATTTCTCTAGATATCGAGCGGCTAGCCTACAACGCGTTCGGCATTGGCAAGCAACAGCGTTCTTGGCACTGTGCCAACCTTGGTTAGCCTGCCTGCGTTTGTGGCATGCCAGAAACGCTGTCGCTCGTAGGCGCCGACGCGTCCAGCGCTAGGCACGCGAAATGTCGCGCTAGGGAAGGTACCTCCAAAAATCATCCCTCGCGAATATCTTCCCTACGTGCGTAGTTAAGTTTAAAAAACGGGAAAGTTCGCACTCTGTCGTGCAAAGCTTAGGCACAACGAAACTGTCGATCCACAAGTCTTATTGGCTGCTACTGCTAGGTATTGATTTGGTTGCTGCTATGTCTTTCATTCATTCATTCATTCATTCATTCATTCATTCATTCATTCATTCATTCATTCATTCATTCATTCATTTAATTTCGGCATTATGGTGCATTATAGCATGTACAAAATGCTGGGGACACAGGACTAAAAGCCAAAAAAAGGCTTGACGGGGTCTGTACCCGGGGTCTGTACTCGGACGGTTGCTGCTAGGTTCTAACTTGGTTACTGCTAGGTTCTGTAACTTGGTTGCTGCTAGGTCTGTAAGTAGGTTTTGCTTGGCCTAGTATTTTGCTATCACTTCGCATTACTGGACTTGCGGGTCGACAGTATCGCTGTGCCTAAGCTTTGCACGACCGAGTGCAAACTTGCCCATTTTCTTTTCGTTGCAAAATGTGAGCAATGATCCGGGCAGCATTCTTCAATTACACCCGTGCTAAAACTCTGTTTCAAAGCCAGGCATACTCCGGGTAGAAATATGCGGGGACCAATTGATTGACGCGCCGCAGCTGATTGACAAAATGGAACTTCGCTTGAATGCTTCGTCGGTATTGGCTGCTAAAAACTGCCCGATATCGCAAGTTCGGCTAAAAAAGTGGTGGTATTGAGTTTAATTACTGTTTATTTGGTTTTCCATAGCTAGGGTGGAAGGTCTACATGTATTTTATGAGCTTCGAGAAAAAATGTCCATATTTGTGAGCCTTTTTCCACTACATTCTTTGTCAATACCGCCTTAAAACAACGCATATAGCGCGGAAAGTAGATGAAAGTTTTGACGCTTATAAATGGCGCCATGCAAGTGGCCTACAGCGTATGCGACCTATTTTATGCGGCTCTTGCATATGCGGCCCACGTTTATTCGGCCCCATCCGTTGCAGAGAAAGGCCGCTTAGAAAACGGCACACATAACGCCAAAGTTTTATGCGCTTTATTTCAGATCAAATCTGTCCGGCTTATTAAGCGGCTCAAATAATATGCAGCTCAAGAGTATGCGGCCCAATGAGTATTTTTTATCTAAAAAATCATTTATTTATACACAGGCGCCGCCCAGAGTAGTTTTGCGCGCGGTTTCATACACATAGCATAGAACCACATTATAGGAAATTGATAACACAGCACACAAGCACGGAAACGCACGACACACAAACATGGAAAAACTGGGAATCGAACCCGGGTACATCGCGTGAAATCTAGATACACTAACCATTACAGCTCATCACTGCGCTGGCGCAGAGGACTCGCATAGCTATTTGTAGATACATTTGTTCTTCCAAGGCTCTCGTTTTATGTCGATCGGTCACCGTCGGCGATCGTGCGGGTATACATTTAGTTTGGGCAACTGTTGTCGATGCTTAGGTGGTTGGTGAGGGTAAAGATGTATTTAAATGAGTAACACTATACGAATGTCGCTTTCAACAGCTGTCATGTGCGGTGGAAAGGCCAAACGGGGTAAGATTACGGAGCATGGGAGCTGCGAGAAAATAAAAACTACTTCGCCAGGCGAATGTTGTTCATCAATGTTTTGTCTTTTTCGCCATGCTGCGGATTGTTCGCTGCAGTCGCTGTTTAACCGGGAACGTGGCTTTGCCTGAAAAACTTTCAACCTCATTCACAAGGTTAAGTTAATATAATTAACAATTAACTATAATATAACGGCACTTGCTTCAAGGTTGCGCCGCTTCGCTGCCTCGTTGCTATAGTGGCAATACGGTTCCGCTATTGTGAGACGTCGAATAGGAGGGCGGGATTCGGCCGGCACGTCTGTTTGTTGAACAGACAAATATTTCCATTCACCTCCGCTGGCCGCAACTAGCGGTTCCCTGTCCGCAAGACTGACAAAATAGCTTATGTGAGTTCGAGAATGCTCTTAAACCATCCCTTCTATGCCGCTATGTTGTGGTTAATGATTAAGTGTTTGTTTTGAAGCATCAAGACGCGTCGGTATCTCCGCGCGTGAGCCTACCGTAAGTGAATTGCAAATATGAGAAGCTTCACTGCTTTGCACACGCTAGCTTGTTTTCACCTCGTCATCTGCCTGGTGCACCTGCCTGGACGTTGCGACTAGCTACCGCGACCGTACCTGCAGTACCGTCGAGGTTAAAAAATTAAGGGAGGAAATAAATCGAGGCGTGATTAAAGAATTTATATTGTGGGCCTTAGCGTCGCGAAGCTGGTGTGGATTCCGAGGGACGCAGCAATCGAGAGCTTCGAATTAATGGTGGCCACCTGCAGTTATTTAACGCGCACCGAAAGAATGACAAAAGCGTTTTTGCATCTCCGTCACAATTACCGCGACGACTGTCGTTGAAAAAACGAATCAGCTGTTTGAAAATGTCGTATAACCAGGCGGGATTTTGCCGGCGTTTCGCAGCTAACAACGGCTCCATTCGTAGCCTTGGAAGTCGATGGCTTCGACGCAAAATGCACCTGGAATAACCACGATTTGCCCATTGTGTTTCGCGCTACATTTGCATGATCAGCACCACCGCAATGAGCACTTTCTGCTATCTAGAATCCAAGTGATTCTCCGAGCGCAAGATGAGCCGCCTTCATGCACAAACTCCTTTTAGTTATGTCAAAAAAGAAAAAGAAAGCACCGTGCAGACTGTATTAAAGTGCACGTGCTGTATTAAGTGGGCTCGCACTATTGTGCTGTGTCAGGCAAAGGAAGGTGTGCCATGAAGTGGTTGCCAGCAGGTGAGATGGACTGCACGCTAGCATACCTAATTACCTCGAAATCGGATTCGGATTTAGGTATCGGACTGAATTCGGATTTAGGCATCGTATACATTAGTTGAGTGCCTCTGCCTTCGTTATTTCAACTGCGCCCTGTATACACTGTTATTAAAAGCGTCAGTTTTTTTCTACCACCTGAAGTATGCTTTACCGAAATGCCCACTTCATCTGTGCACGCGATCTGAAAGCATGCTGACAGGTTCATGCAGACATAGACACAGAATGTATTTTTCAAAAGAGAATTATTTATTTACAATACAACAAAGTGCCCAGCATAGCATCACTGCAGTTTTTTAACACAGAATGAGGACTTATATATGAAGCTCTGAACAAGTAAAAGACAAACTGCAACAGGAAATACAAAAGCAGATAGGCAGTGTTCGGGCCTACAGCTTTTAAAATGTGAAACAAGCATAACGCATAAACTTGCATGGACTTCATGCGGTTGTGACCAAGAAGAGGTGGGCCTCTCAGTTAACCGTTTTCTCGTTCATTACAGAAAGTTTTGTGGATAACCAAAATTTTGTAAAATACTACATAAGTAGAACATCAGGAACAGAGCACACATACGTCCTAAACATACTGTAAGGTCACATTTTGTAGAGATAATATATATAATGAGGATTTTAGACAGCTAAGTGCTCACAGCTTGAATGAAAAGATATCTATCCATGACTAGGATGAAAGAAAGAATGAATGAAAATGCGGCATGAAAATGTACGCATTTGAATTGAAGAGCTCTTCTGGGAGCCAAGCAACCTAAAAAAAATATTTTGTCCTGTGGAGCACACTCCGTATAATACCTGTCGCAGGGTTTGGGTGAACGATGAGAGATCCAAGTGAAGTTTTTTTTTTCTAATAAGAGAAAACATCCTTTCCAAATGTGGGTTTCATTTTGACACAATTGCTTCGTCATCACAAACACATCAGATATACTTCGTACATGTTCACAATTATTTGTCCTGATGACTCCTGGACCTCTAGGCGACCGTCATACCTGGAAGGAAAAAGAAATTCCACTCAATATTAGAGAATTCTAAAAACTGTTTCCCCTTGGCCCTGTTAGAGCTACGTTTTGTTCAATAGTTGTTCGAGACCAATATAGTAGTTATATTGCACGAAACAGATCTCAGTGTTAACCGTACAATTTCTGGGGCTGCGAGATGACGATTCGATGCCTTTTATTTGACTGTCATCACTGTGGTGTGGATAGGAAACCAAACTCGACTGCGCTTAATTGCACCTTGTTGGGGGAGAGAACCATTGTCCAGACTGTGCTCAACACTCTTGCGTTGCCCTGCTACTTGACATATGGGCTGTTGCTGTAGTGCATGGCATCGCATTAATTTGCACACATTATTTTCCTTTGTATTTTAAATCTCGGCTCTCCTGTTGCCTTTCATTCCGTTTATAAACGTTCCCCAGCACAAAGCAGTATAATTACACTGACTAACCTGCCTGTCTCCCTATCTTTCTTCCTCCTTCGGCCAAGAGCACGTGTCAGCATTATAACGCTAGATGTCGATGATTTACTACAGAAAGCAGAACATTCTATATCACAAACTTCACATGTGCGTAACTCATAAGTTATTGCAAACGACATGTCAACGTGTCCGACCTTTGAAGTGACAGCATTGTATGTGAAATTTGACTGGAAATATTAATACCAAAGTCCGTCCCAACTTAATCTCAACACAATCAGCGCATGCGTAGTGAAAACAATGTAATCAAGCGATGACAACAGGCGAACACACCTAATGATCTCAGCAAGCAAGCAAAGCGAGCAAAATACGTTCAGTTTCGAACTTCGAGTTCTGCACAAACACATTTCACATATACTTGGCCTCTTCGAAATCAACTCAATGTGCATGGGCTTATAGTTTATTTCACAGTCATATTTCCTCCCACTTGCAGGTAATAATTGACCCACATTGTCAGCTGGCACTCAGGCGCTTTATGTCCCTTACACTTACTGGCATTCAGCGGCACCTGCATTCATTTACACTCGCCTAAACTAATTCAGTGACTTCACACTCTTGTGAAATGAGCAGAAATGAGTGATGGGGCTCTCGAATGTGTGTCTACCTGCACTGATATTACAGCGCGTGTAAGTGCTTCGATGTCATCCGCATGTGAGCAATATTACAAACACTTGTCTCTTTCTGAGCCCCGCCCCACTGTTTTGCTAGCGAAACATGAACTTTTTCTTCATGTGCAAATGTGCACAAGCAAATAATTTTGCACGCTGCAATGAACAGCCATTCTGGGCCTGATTTTCGCATACCGGTGATGTTGTCCACTCTACAGTTTCAATAGGAGAGCCAAGGTTCTGCTTTCTTTGGTGGCGTTGTTAATAGTGTCGACTTCTCCCGCTTGAATCCTGCAAAGAAGAAAATTTCAGTTAGCGGAGAATAAAAAAATGTGCAAATTTGATCATTCGAGAAACATAAGCTCATAATAAAAGTCTTATTAAGGCCTACTTTGGGGCTAGTGTCATAGTCGAACATCGACACTACATAGCCATCACTACACGAATGCAAAATGTACAAATTCTTGATATGTTCTTTTCTTTCGTTCATATTTTTTTAGCTATGCAGAGCTGCTTTCGGACAAGACTATGAAGCAATGCAAGTACTGAAAGGCATAGGTTCTTCAGTCTGCAATAAAATTTGAAACTGCTACGCTCAACGTCAATTATCCCGCCGGTGAAATTTTGCTGCTGGCAAAATTTCAGCGGGCTAACACTCGTTACTTGTAGAAGGGGCACTTCGCCCCTTCTACAAGTAACGAGTGTACTGCTAATCAGCAAGAGATATTGCATCAAATTCTGCTTCTAGCACAAAGCGACACTTAGGAGCTGCTGCGTCGTCAGAGGTAAATTATTTTCTCGTCAAACAGGCTTGGATCTAAATTGGGCTTTGAATTCCAGTGAACTCGACGCATTGAACAGGAAAACCAGGAACCTACGAAAATCCACGCACTACACAGATGAAAGTGCGTAACACACTAGAAAATTATTCAAAATAAAAGTCATTCGACACACAGTCCAACTACGAAGTGCAATGAATTTATTTCGCAAAGTCCACGGAGGGGATAAAAAAAGAAAAAAGAACGGCAGATTTCATGGTTAGAACGCTACACGCGATTACTAGTGAGACAAAGAAGAAACGGGAACGCAGGGAGGTTAACCAGATGGTAATCTCCAGTTTGCTACCCTACGCTGGGGAGAGAGAGGAGTGGCAGGAAAGTAGAGAGAGAGAAAAAAGGGAGCACAGATACACAATTACTGCGGCGCTATAAAACGGAAGCCCTAATCAAAATTCGAGCATGCAATTTCTACAAATGAACACCTGGCTACACAAGAAAAAAATATCGCCAGCAATAGTGCAACTGGAGAACACCGCAACGGAATTCCACCTGCAGTTATAGCTAGTTCACACGCCAAAACTTCAATGCGCGTGTCCGCATTAGTACTACACGTTCAGACGTTTAAATCACCGAGATTCGTTATCTGCTGGCTTATGATATTGCAATCATAAAAATTAAGCTTTTAGTCAGCTTAGCGTATGGGAAGCAAAAATCAACCTACCGAATCGACACAGGTTCGCAGCTCTACAGCACACACTCCTGGGCCCGCCAATCCAGCGCTCATGGCGGCCCGCCGCCGCCCTATCACCCGTCTGGCCATCGAACTCCCATGAGTTGTCGAAGTTGCACTGGCTTCTTGCATTTACAGGTAACATCGGTGGAATGGAACCTCAGTGACATCACCGAGAGCGTTCAGCGACGCGGCCAGATCACTTCACAACACGAACACAGTCACATAACGTCGCCGGTACAAAAATATGGCGATAATCGCCGCCGAAAACAATCGCCTCGTCCGAGGGCTTATGCTATGCTCTCGTACCTTCCCGACCAGTACAGTCTTACCTCCTCCTCCGCCATCAAAGCAACGCAGAGGCGACGACTTCTTTCTCTTCATTCTCTCCTTTTGCCTTTCGCTTTTCTTTCTCCCCTCAAAGCATCTCTCTCACCGCTCCTTGCAGATTTGGCTTTGTAACACTCTCTCAACGCTTCGGCGCGCTTCTTGGGCACCAAATTCGCAAGGCTGCATATAAACGTTGCGCACCCTCTCGGCCGCATATAGCGGGCCTACCCTGTCGCCGCAGATATTGCCGCGCTTAAGATTGCTTGAAAGCCCGTTTAAATGTAGTACTTTGCGCTGGAACAAAAATATACCGCATATGTGCAGGACGTTATACGGGACTTGACTAAGAGCGTAGATGACGCAACAACTACAAGATGTCGACGCTTTTTCAGAATTCTAAAGCGTAGGAGTTAACGGTATTTCACGAGAGTTGTGATACAAAAGCGGTCATTAAATTGTGCTCTTACGCTTCAGTGTCGTGCTGCGTTCTTCTTCTAACACCTTAGTTGCGCACCAAGCTTACCGCATCAATGCGAATTTCCCAACAAATCGCACCTTTTCTTCGAAATTTTCGAATATCTGGGGAAAACTTAGTTCAAGAAGGGATAGTATTTCAATATCTACACACTGGATGCAACCCACTTCGTGAAATCTTTCTTCGCATGCGCCAAATGGTTATACTTAGAAATAACGTCCACTTATGCGTACAAAATATAAGCAGAGTTGTCATTTTCCCAAATGTATGCCGGGGGAAGGTGTCATGTGTTTAAATATCGAACCTATAGAGGCGGCTTGAGGCCTCTAGATGAGTGTAAACGTTGACACATGGCTAGTAGAGACAATTATGGCGAGCACAAGCTAGTCTAGACCCGTATCGTCCAATAAACGATAAATGTCTTCGAAGACAATGCAGATAATACTCACTTGATCAACGCGATTGACTGCGCCTGATATCAATGGGTCGCAACCTCGAAACCATATGGTCAATGCCACGCCCATTGAGAAGAGTGCTCCATAACCGCAAGAGAAAAGGAAAGAACTGGTAATCGCAGTCCTGCAACGCATGCATAAAAGGTGCATGAGGGCTTCATCTTCTATTAGCCACTTGGAATATAATATGTGTAAAGCTTCAGATCCGCAGTTTGGAGTCACATTTTTCATGATCAAGAACATCGAACTCTATTCCCATACTATTCTCGCTCCAATAATTGACCAATCAGCGTTTCAGTCAATCCTAGTAATCAAGGAACTGAAAATATTTCATATTCGTTTTTTCAAGGCTGGTGTATTTTGTCCCAATTGCCTCGATTCATTTGCTTATTTTGAATCTTTACTCGTTTTGTTGTGTCGGCGATTATCAACGGGTAGTTTCTAATTACATATACTCTCCTGTTCGAGTGCTTATAGTAATTAATATGATTTCATTTTAACGTATAACTTCGCAGACTTTTTACTTGGCGTCCTGGTGACACCGTGGGAATAATGTAACCAACTTTGTCAGTGATTGTTCATGAATGTTGAAATAATGCCCTCTATAAAATTTTGTCGTCCAATTTTTTATCATATTCAAGTTCACTTTCAGGAACTCACCTGAACCACCCCGTGGAGTATTGAATTAGTTAAAAACGACACCATCTTTCTCAAGCCTCTGCCTACATCCATTATTTTTCTTCGTATCTCAGTGTTCAACATACTGCTTTCAGAACACTCGATCCTTAATAGAGATTCGCGATCAAAGTGTCTTTGTCCAGCGCTGCCAATCAGTTATTTTATTGTCGCATTATTTTGCTGTTGATATTAACTCCGAATAACACCAATAATATTGACTAACACGAATAACACCAATATTCTTTGTGTCAGAACATTATTTCAAACCGGCTATGCAAATATGGTATTTTCCACATAATAAATATCGCAGTTGCTTTTTTGAAAATTTTCTTCTTTGCGACTTACACAACGGTGCAACCTACGTATCCTTGAAATCATGCCCGCTGGCGCGAACATTATATGCGTTTTTATTTTAAGCTCAAGAAACCATGTGCGGCAACAGTCTGGAAGAAATCGAACCTCGTATTAACAGTGAAGCAACCGTGCCAACAGATATTTGCTCCTATGACTCGCCGGTTAGGCAGCACGGTAGCAGCCAGCTTGGCCGCCTTGATATGGGCGACTCCCCCATTGGAGGTCACGTGTAGTAGTTTACTGTCATACCTTAGTTTTTTTTTTTGTGTTTTTTTTAACAAAAAAGTTAAGCCCATCGAACTGACGTGTTAAATAAGGAAATGGTTCGGCAAACTTTATTGCGCGTTGTGGCCCCTGAGATGTGCCCGTTGCAAAAAGCCCAACTTGGTTATCCTCATTATCAGTCTCCAGCGCGAGAAGTCGAAGCGCTTCGGGCTTCCGGTCGCCATTTCGCGTTTGTATTCAGGCTCAGGCAGGCGTGTTGTGGTCGTTCGCGTGTTCGTCCTGAGCACGCCACCCCGCAGGAGCAATGCGAACGACGTGCCTAAACGTGCCGTAAAAAATTATTCAGAGGCTGATGGTGTTGACCCAGCGATGCTGCCGGCCGAAGTGGCTGAACTACCTCGGAGGACGAGGTGTGGAATGGTTTCCGGTAAAGTGGAATAAACATTCCTTTTCTGCGCCTAAGATGTGTAGTGGTTGAAGTGCTCCAATTATTCTTTATCCATACCACTGCTGAAACGTTGCTTCAAGGCCATGCTTACTCCCGGTAGGAATATGT
Organism: Dermacentor silvarum; assembly: GCF_013339745.2. Classification (NCBI taxonomy): domain Eukaryota; kingdom Metazoa; phylum Arthropoda; class Arachnida; order Ixodida; family Ixodidae; genus Dermacentor; species Dermacentor silvarum. Next base: position 96,464,453 of record NC_051158.1, read on the forward strand.
GGGGGCTTTATCACTGAGGCGCCGCGAGAGACCGACAGAAGTGAACATCGCTGCGACGCGGCCACTGGATCGACTGTTAAAAACTGCCCGAAATTGAAAGCGCGGTTGCAAAAGTGGTGTTGAGTTGAATTACTGTTTATTTAGTTTTCTATGGGCATGTTCAATGGTTGCATAACTTCTCAATTTATTTTTCTTCTGCTTTTTTGTACTGCTAGAATTTGCTGCTCTAAAATTTCTTTGTGGAAATACATTGTCTTGAAATGGTAAAGCACGCTATATTGCAGTGAATGTACAAGCGCGCATAATCGCCCTCCATCATGCCGAACGAGTTAAAATAACTGCGTCTTCTACACCGGTGCGACTTATAGTCCGGCAAATGCGGTGCAGAGTGGTAGGACTTAGAAATGTGAGATAACTACTGCGTAAGTGCCTATTCAGCATCATCATCATCAGCGTATATTTATGTCCACTGCAGCATGAAGGCCTCTCCCTGCAATCTTTCATCACCCTTGACTTGTGCTAGCTGATTCCAACTTGCACCTGCAGGTTTCCTAACTTCATCATTCCACCTAGTTTTCTGCCGTCCTCGACTGTGATTCCCGTCTCTTGGTATCCATTCTGTAACTCCTATGGTCCACCGGTTATCCATACTACGCATTAAATGGCCTGCCCAGCTCAACTAAAACATTCAACTAAAAAAACAACATATTGTGCACGGAAGTTTACCTTTGGGCGTCTTTGAGTGTTCTGGATGCTAGCAACCTTTGTGCAACAACTTGGTCGAAGCACAAGCGGCACATTGTTGGAGCGGCTGAACCGAAAATACAACTCCATATATTTTCTTCGCTGGTAAAATCCAGGCTGTAGCTGTTAAGACAGACATATTTTCCAGTTTAGGCTTCAGAACGTCTACGATTTTCTTGTCTAGCAACAAAGTTAATTGCATTATGAGAGGCAGGGCCCTTCTGAAACTATAGTATTTCCAAAAATATCACCATCTCGTCGATTAGTTTTCACTTTCTGCATTTCTGTGACCAACCATCGAAATAGGGAAGTCAATACGGCATCGTCGCCTACATTTAGGACTGTTCAGCTTTGAGTGAACTTTCTCAGAGGGGTTGAATACGCCCATGAACTGAATATCTCTCACAAGTTTGAGAAGGCACAAGTTTTCTACAGTGAGGCATGCAAGCGCTGAGGATTTCATTCTTGTAAAATGTTAATTAGATCAGCCCACTGCGCGACAATCGCCATTCACAATCAGGTACTATTCAAAATGTTATATTTGAACTTCACATAAAAAGGTGTTATTTACAGTCAGGTGCCATTCGAAATGAGATATTATAAAAAAGATATCGATATATTGTGCACTTACTTTGCGATATATTTAGTGATGTCCATGCCTTTCAGCGGAAGAACTGCTGCGTTTGGTGACATGTAATCAATTATTACCTTAGCGACGATGGTCGCTGGGGCGCAAAAGATTACCAGGAGCTGCACACAGTCCGTCCAAACGACACCTCGAAGTCCACCCTTAAAAGAAAGGAATCGCGTAGTGCAGATATAGAATTGATCTTTTCGTTTCTGAGAGGCAATAGCGTCAATAACTAACTGCAAACGCATGGTATTGGCAGCATGATTTTTAGTGATCCATGGCGAAATGTGTATGCTTTGTTTAGTGCAGCCAATACAAGCCGCGGAAAGGTTCACCGAAAGATAAATTCGTGCGCAGAAAGATAACGAGCTGTCGCAAAAAAATTAACAATTTCTTCACGCAGTGGCATTGCCATACTAAAAGTAAGCTTTATCTAGGGCTCGACTCCGATGCCACCTTTTCAAATGCATGTAAAACACAGAAACACTTTTCTGAAATAACCTCTGAGCCGATGTTAAAGAAATTTGTTGTATCTGAGAGACAAATTAAATTATGGTGACTGTTGGAAGCTAATTTGATTTTGAGCATGATTGTTTTGAACAAATTTTCAGAAATTCGTAAGCTAGAAAAAAAATATACGCACGAAGTGTACAAATTCATTGCTCTGCACCAAGAACAGATATCGCAGTTCTGCAAACTGCATCCACTAGATCATCCAAAGCGGACAAATCTGTTATGTCAACTTGTATATTATGTGATTTTTTTTCATATTGTTTACAAGCATTTTACAAATGATACACTCGCATATTACTCACTTTCTTTACAGCCATGGGTAATATATCAATTTTCTTTGCTTTAGATGTACTAATAGGTGAAATTTACAGAACTATGATATCGTTTTTATTGCATAGTTAGAGTGGTAAACATGATAGTTTCGTTTTCTGAGAATTTGAAATTTTGCCTATTTTCATAAAATAAAAGAAGACATAAATATAGAATCCGCAACCACCAGTAACAAGATTTTAGCATTTTCTTTGAAATGCCTCAACCCTCATCAAATTTGGTGTAGTGGTTGCGAGAAAAACGATTTCTCCTTTCCCATGTATTTAGGCAGGAGCCACCGTGCTAAAGCTTCCTCTTTGCGTACCACAGCAATATATGACGAAAGAACCAAAAAAGATCAGCGCATATAGGTCCACAAGTACGAATAGCTACGCCTATCTCTGCTTCAATGCAAGACAATTATAAAAGCAGAGGAGTTAACGTTAAAAAATATTTTACTAACGCTTGTAAGAGCGAAATGTCATAGCTTAATAAACTACTGCTAAGAGTCGTTCCTGAACCGTTCAGCTTATGATAGCGTCACAGATAAAGCGTGAGAAGCCAATCAGTTCTGCGGACTCCTCAATGTAGAGGAAAGCCCATGAAGAGGAAAATCGGCATCAACCCGTCTTTCAGCACGAAGTAAATTTTTCTTCCACAGTGAAGCTTTCCTTCTGAGAAACCCCAACTTCGATGCTTCGTGCTACACGACGGGTGGATGCAATTTTTTTTATCTTTCATAAAAGGCGTACAGAGAACGCGTGTGATGAAGGAGATATGTTTACTATACGGGAAAGAAAGGAATCCGATATTCCTTTCCACTGAAACAAATCTACAAACTTCATCCCGAGCTTTACTATTTTATTCCATGAGGCTCTCGCAAGCTCTACTCGGATCCAGAAACCTCGATAAGTCTTCTCTGGTGCCTGAACTCCTCACTGGAAAATCGCTCAATATTTATTTAGCTAGTCATTTCAGAAGTACTGCTAGCCCAGATCGGGAAATAGCGATGGGGCCATAAAGTTAATTTTTTTAATTATGGGGTTTTACGTGCCAAAACCACGATCTGATTATGAGGCACGCCGTAGTGGGGAACTCCGGAAATTTGGACCACCTGGAGTTCTTTAACGTGCACCTAAATCTAAGTACACGGGTGTTTTCGCATTTCACCCCCATCGAAATGCGGCTGCTGTTGCCGGGATTCGATCCCACGACCTCGTGCTCAGCATGAGGCCATAAAGTCGCCTGGAACCTATGCTCGACGAACCTACCGTACACGTGCTCCATCTAACGCGCGCCAAGCTATTTAAAAGGGGCTACGAGATACGACAATGGGACCAACGGCCTAACAGAATGTTTCTGTTACCACTGATCAGCGAATTAATCAAAATTATTTCGCTAAAGTTAAAATTACTTGCATGTTTGCGTAAACTCGACTGTAAAATTACCCGCGTTGCATTCAACTCGTTACATTTCCCTCTGCGCATTTCAGGCGCGTGAGAGTAGCGCTCTCAAAAATGGTTGCATAGAATCAACTCTACTCAGTGGCTGATTTGGTGACCGTTGAAAAGTGACAAGGCTACAGCGCAGCTGTTGGCTGCTGCTACGAGCAAGAAGCGGCGTCACCCTGCTTGCTAGACCATGGCACACCGGCTTAGGGTGGTGATGAAAGTTACGAACGAAGCGAAGCACAAAAAGATAAAAAAACAAGTCGTGGCTACTTAGTTGTAGCGGCCGCCAACACAACGCCGTCGCCTTGTCACT
>NC_051158.1:96473413-96552828 GCF_013339745.2 Dermacentor silvarum
TGATACGGCTTAAGCCGGGCAACATGAACAACGTCAGTCTTGACCGGCACAGAAGATAACATTGGCTGTGCCGGTGCAATCTCATACGTCACGTCGGTAACTTGGCGCAGAACGCGATAGGGACCATGGTAGCGTGGTAGAAGCTTCGCGGAGAGACCAACTTGACGAGTTGGCGACCAGAGGAGCACTAAGGATCCAGGAGCGTAACATACATCCTTGTGACGGCAATCGTAACGGCTCTTCTGTGACACCTGCGACATCTGAAGGCGTTCGCGCGCTATATGACGCGCAGCGTGCGCCCTTTCGATGGCATCTTGTGCGTACTCCGATGGTTGTCGTGGAGCGGCTGGTAGTAACGTATCCATAGGTAGTGTCGGTTCCCAGCCAAAAATAAAATAAAACGGTGAACCAACTGCCGTATCGTGGCGTGACGAATTATAGGCAAATGTGACAAAGGGTAATGTGGCATACCAGTCGCGGTGGTCGGCGGAAACGTACATGGACAGCATGTAGGTTATGGTGCGATTCAGACGTTCGGTGAGGCCATTTGTCTGAGGGTGATATGCGGTGGTGACTTTGTGTTTCGTGGAACATGAGCGTAGAAGGTCATCGATGACACGGGACAAGAAGTAAGGACCGCGATCGGTGAAGAGTTGACGAGGCGCTCCGTGATGCAGAATTACATCGTGAAGGAGGAAGTCAGCAATATCGGTAGCACAGCTGGTTGGAAGTGCGCGCGTAATAGCGTAACGCGTGGCATAGTCTGTTGCGACAGCGACCCATTTGTTCCCTGATGCTGATGTAGGGAAAGGTCCGAGCAAATCGAAGCCGACGCGGAAGAACGGCTCTACTGGGACATCGATAGGCTGAAGAAGGCCGGCGGGAAGCGTCGGTGGTCTCTTGCGTCGCTGGCAAAGTTCGCAGCGGCCAACATGAGCGATGAAGGCCAGGCCAAAAGAAACAACGCCGCACGCGATCATAAGTGCGCGTTACACCAAGATGACCTGCTGTAGGTTCGTCGTGAAGCTGCTGGAGGACAATAGTACGCATGTGGGAGGGCACCACAAGCAAGTGTTCAGGGCCTTCGGAGTATACAATGTGGCGGTATAAAGTTCCATTATGTAAGGTAAACATCCGGAGTGACTCGTCAGGCGGCCCGGAACTGAGACGGTTGATGATGGAACGTAACGCCGGATCACGCCACTGTTCATCGCCGAAATGAATTAACTGAGATATAGAAAGTACACAGGCATCGGTGTCAGGGTTGGTGCTGTCGGGTGGATCCACGGGATAACGGGACAGGCAGTCCGTGTCCTGATGTAATTAATTGCCCAGACTTGTGGATAACGGAAAAGCGAGTACTCTTGTAATCGCAAAGCCCAGCGTCCGAGACGGCCTGTAGGATCTTTCAGCGAGGAAAGCCAGCAGAGCGCATGGTGGTCAGTGACTACCGTGAATGGGTGGCCAAAGAGGTATGGTCGAAATTTGGAGATTGCCCAAACAAGGGCAAGGCATTCACGCTCGGTAATTGAGTAATTGCGTTCTGGGGCAGAGAGTAGGCGGCTGGCGTACGCTATGACGCAGTCACGACCATGCTGGCGCTGGGCAAGGACGGCTCCGATTCCGTATCCACTGGTATCCGTCCGAACTTCCGTAGGAGCAGTTGGGTCGAAATGCGCCAACAGAGGAGAAGTCGTCAGAAGGCGGATAAGCGCAGAAAATGCATGAGCTTCTAGATGGCCCCAGACGAAAGGCGTATTTTTTTTAGAAGGTCGGTGAGCGGACGGGAGATGTCAGCGAAATTTTTGACAAAGCGACGAAAGTAAGAACATAAGACAATGAAGGAGCGAACGTCTTTGGTGGAGCAAGGTGCAGGGAAATGCTTCACGTCGCGAATTTTTTCTCGGTCAGGTCGAATTCCTACACCATTAACAAGGTGGCCGAGCACTGTTATTTCGCGGTGACCAAAATGGCACTTGGATAAGTTAAGCTGAAGACCGGTGCTGCGGAACACTTGGAGGATGGCGGACAGGCACTGAATATGGCTGTCAAATGTCGTTGAGAAAACAATAACGTCATCTAAGGTAACATAAGCAGGTCGATCATTTGAAGCCACGAAGGAGCGAATCCATCATGCGCTCAAAGGTGGCTTGCGCATTGCATAGGCCGAAGGGCATAACTTTAAATTGGTATAACCCGTCAGGTGTCACAAAAGCGGTCGTCTTCTCGCGGTCCTTAGGATCTACGGCAACCTGCCAATAGCCACACCGCAGGTCGATGGACGAAAAATAACTCGCTGCGTGGAGGCAATCGAGGGCATCATCTATGCGTGGCAACGGATATGCGTCCTTCTTAGTGATCTTGTTCAGGTGTCTGTAATCGACACAGAAACGCCAGGTGCCGTCTTTTTTCTTAACAAGCACAACTGCGGATTCCCATGGGCTAGACGAAGGCTCTATAATGTCTTTTGCAGCCATCTTGTCGACTTCTGTTTGTATAATCGCCCGTTCAGCAGCAGAAACGCGATACGGACGGCGATGAACAGGGTTTGCGTCGCCTGTGTCGATTCGGTGCATGACAACCGTTGTTTGGCCAAGTGGGTGGTTGTCGAAGTCAAAAACGTCCCGGTACGACGCTAACACACGGCAGAGCTCATCAACCTGCGCAGGTGAAAGGTCCGCGGCTATCATTTTGTTGAATTCACTGGTGGGCAAGCTGGTGAATCCTGCTGAGCACGTCGGACTCAAAGTCGCCTCAGATGTTAGCGTGGATATTTGACAGTCTTTGAGGGATGCCAACGTTGCTAGAACACGGGCGGATAAGCCAAAGTTGAGCACAGGTAGATAAGCTTCGTTGTGGACAATTTCGACAACCGTGTGGGGTAGGGTCACATTGTGTGCCAAGACAACGTCAGTAATAGGGGATGCAACGTAATCCCCGTCAGCGGCAGCAGGAGAGGGCGTCAAAAGAACATAAGTAGTGGATTGAGGCGGTAATCGCACGTACTCTGAAGAACACAGTTGCGTAGGTTTAGCAGGAAGAGTCTCTGGGGCAGAAGGGAGTACAAGTTGCACGACACCGGAGCCGCAGTCGACGAGGGCTGAATGTGTCGACAAAAAGTCAATGCCCAAGATCACGTCGTATGGGCACTGCTCAAGCACAAGAAACTGAGCGCTCGTCGTATGGCCAGATATAGTAGCGCGGGCAGTACACGTTGCAACAACAGTAGGTGTGCTTCCATCGGCAACTCTCACTGTACGTAGCACGGCGGGTGTCAGGACCTTTTTCAACTTCTCACGAAGACTAGAGCTCATCACCGAGATCTGTGCACCAGTGTCGATAAGGGCCGTAACACTAACACCGTCGAGTTGGACTTCGAGCAAATTAGAGCGGGTAGGAACTGTCAGACGAGGATTTCGAGGCCGGGTCGAGAATGCAGCGTCACCTCCGGGCGCTGCACTCGTTAGTTTTCCAATGCGTAGCGTCCAGAGTTGGCAGGCGACGAGAAACGGCGGGCTTGCGGCGAAGGGAATCGGCGGGCTTGCGGTGAGCGGGATCGGCGATCGCGCGGCGATGGTGACCTACTGTACACGTTGGTGCGAGTGTCGACGTCGGGCGTGTCAGTCGTTGGAGAGCGCCACGATGTTGTACGGGAGTAGCCTTCAGGACGAGGGTTCCGGGGGATCAAGCCAGTCGGTGATGTCTGACGGCTCCAGCAGTGTCGCGCAATATGCCCAACACGAGAGCACGCGAAACATATTGGGCGATCATCCGGCGTCCTCCACTCAGCGTGATTGTCGTATCGCGAGTACAAGGGCTGGTTGCGTGGCGCGACTGGTGGAACTGGTGGTGTGACTGGTGCGACTGGTGGCACGCGAACAGCGCATACAGAGGAGAGTCCCAAATTCGCGACCTCCTGTCGAACCACGGCCTGAATCAATGAAACCATAGGCTGGTTGGCAATCGAGACATCGGGCACGAGAGGGGCTCGTGACATTGCTTCTAGTTCCCGACGAACGATCCGTGTCAAAGTGTTCGAAAACGGCGATTGTAACAGAGGTAGTGGTTCCTCATATGATGACGATGCGGCAGTATTGGGGAGCCTGGTGAATTGCTGGGCGATACGGCGGGATTTAGCTTGTTCGAATCGCCGACACTCTATCACAATAGCATCCACGGTGGCGCAGTTCCTGAATACTAAGAGGTTGAATGCGTCATCGGCGATTCCTTTGAGTATGTGTCCGATCTTGTCCACTTCGGACATGTTACTGTCAACTTTACGGCAAAGCGCTAGAATATACGAAATGTATGATTCAGTAGATGACTGCGCACGGGAGCCAAGTTCTTTTTTAGCGGCTAGTTGACGACGCAATGGCTTGCCGAACAAGTCATTCAGCTTTTCTTTGCAAACGTCCCAGCTGGTCAGATGGTGTTCATGCGTCTCGTACCAGACGCGCGCGGTTCCTTTAAGATAAAATATCACATTCGCCAGCATAAGCGTATCGTCCCATCTGTTCTGTTTGCTGACACGCTCATACCATGAAATCCAGTCCTCGACGTCCACGTTATCTGTGCCAGAGAAGGTGCCCGGATCTTGCGGAAGCGATAAGATGACAGATGGCGGGGACGGCTGCTGCACGGTAGGTTCCGGCGCGGTGCGTGCTTCAGTGGCCATCACCGAGGGAACAACGCGGCGACCACTCCTGAGTTCCGTGCTTGGGTAATGGGGATGAACAGGCAGCGTACCCAGCACTTCCACCAGAAAATGTTGCGCAAAAACGTATATTTACAAATATTTACAAAATATGCGAGCAGCACAGGCGTAGCAGCAACCAGCCAAGATGGCGAGGAGCAACACCTCTACCTCCTCTTCTTCGGTGCCGGCCTAATGCTGACCTCTCCTTTGGTGCCGGTCTTCTTCTATCTCGCGTCTATATACTCACTATTTTAGGAAAGGCCGTCACCTCAGCATCTTATATCTTTGAGAACTGCTCCCGGTGTATTTACGTAATCGTTGCGAACTCCTCCCCACCGAATACGTAAGTGACATTAAAGCACCTGCCCTTTCCAGGAAGACGGTGTTGTGTGTAACCCTCCGCGGGTTCTTACAAGCTTCGGTGTGCAGCGTGCTTCGAACCTGTCAAAACGTAACACGCGTACCTCCCCTCCCTCTACCCCCTCCTTCCTAAAAAACAACTTGAGCAACTCTTGACAAGTGCCCATCAGATTTCAGCATGACCTAGATACAGCTTAGTTTCAGGTGCACAAAAAAACGACATACGTTCAGACCATCAATTTCTAGCTTCATCACGACACCTACGAATGTGATTTTCCTGATTTTCCCGATTGGAGTGTAATTTACGCGAGTAAGTGCTTCTTGGACTCCGCATTTGATGCCTCGCAAATGTTTACAGAAAGCAAATGGTAGGGTAATGTGGCTCAGCATACTTGCATTTGTACAAGGTATACTTGTGACCTATATTGCAATATCGTATTACGAGAGAACTAGAACATGAAAACCCCTCTTCCTCCTCCCAGTTTGAGCAATTCGCAAATACCTCACTTCCTAATGAGACAAAACAAAAGGAACACACACAAGGAAGGTTATCTGCAATGACGGGGAGTAGTCAGCGACAGTAGTTAAGCAGCAATCTGCGTAAAAGATGCTTTCTACGTAAGTCAGCAAATCCACAACTACAAGCAAGACTACGTCTGTGAGCGGATGCGTACGTCCTGTGCAAAATTCACGGACATTAATCGAAATGGTTAAATAAAACGCGTTCAAATGGAATTGTTCGTTTGTAGTGCTTTAAGCTCTCTTCCGCAAGCGGTTTCTAACCCAAAATCTACTATTACTTTTATTGAGGAAATTTAATATATTTCGCCTCGAACTTATTACACATTTCGGACGTTATGGCCAAAATGAAAACAATACTTTCACAGTGCCAAGTAAAGAGAAAGTACTAGGGCAGCAGAAAAATAAAGCAGGTCACGGGACTGTTATTATTGGTTGTGTTTTCCCACATATATATCTTCCTATATGGATACCTACAACCTACAAAAAGCATACGCCATGGCCCCTTTACGGTATCAGCAAACAAAGTTTCACATTGCCCACGGCTTCATTAGGTGCACAAACGTAAAGCTCGTTTTGAACTTAATATTTGCAAGCTGCGCTTGTATACACCAGTCTCTCGAGCGTGCACTGTAAGCATGCCCCTCTGTGCTTTCTTATCCTCTCCGTTCACCTCTTTGAAATGTCTGCTTACATTCACCAGGCAAACTCAGTTCTGTCATGGGCATTTGTCCAGTCCCGCCGGTCGATATTTCACAAGAAGCAGCAGCTCTAGCCGCACACCTGCAGTCATAAGGTGATGGTAGGTACCAAAGCAGGCTATCTGTTTCTGATTCGACTGACCTGGGTTTGTTTCTGCTCTACGAGTCCTTTGTGTATCTTCGCTTGAATTGTTTTTTAAGTATCTCGGAGGCGGAACCAGATGAATTTCACCGGCACTAACGAAGGAGACCTTCTTTCGTTACTCCCCTGCCCTACACGAAATAAGGGTTCGCCTGGAACACGAAGACCGCGTTAGCGCATTATATGCTGAATTGTGGGTGGCGAAAGATGGCGCTAAAGAAAACAGTTACAGTTCGCGCTGTAGCTGCATGTACTCTTGAAAATAGCGCGCGATAAAATATTTGGGGAAAATATCGCAGCAACCGGTAACCACAAATCGCATGATTTCTTATCTGGCTCTTGTTCTAATTCACTTTCATCTCCATGCTCGAAGATTCTTTTTGCCACCCTTAGAAAGAGACATTAGAAGTCCCATTATATATGCAGAAGTATCATCGTCATACTTACCGTTAAAAAGATGTAAATCGCACACGCAGTGAAAGATATCGTGCTGTTGAAGCGGAGACGTATATACTGTGACAAAAAAAAACGACATGCGTAAACAATGACATTATTAGGAACAAAGCAATGGTCACAATGCACGCTAGTTCGTTTAGGTTGAGAGAATGCATTCACTTGAGTTACGACAAAGGATGCGCAGAGACCGGAACAAAAAGGGCACAACAGATTGTAAACTATACTGGTGACGTTATTACAGAAATTCCGTGGCCCCATATGTACATGAAAACAATAAATAAAAGCACTCTACGCACACTGCACACGTGTGCGATGTAAAATAAGTTCAAGATTTTTTAAATTTTTTACAATGGCACAGAAGTTATTTTCACGAACATTTTGAGGGACACTCAACACAAAAATTACTTGAACTGTATTCGACGACATCGGAGAAAGAGAAAGAACCAGAATTTTCGCGTTCCGCTGTAAACCTAAACTGTAAAGACATTAAGAGGAAAAATGAAGCTGGGCAGGCCACGTAATGCGTAGGATGGATAACCGGTGGACCATCATAGAATTACAGAATGGTTACCAAGAGATGCGAAGTGCAGTCGAGGGCGGCAGAAAACTAGGTGGGGTGATGAAGTCAGGAAATTTGCAGGCGCAAGTTGGAATCAGCTAGCGCAAGACAGGGGTAATTAGAGGTCGGAGGGAGCGAGAGGCCTTCGTCTTGCAGTGGACATAAAAATAGGCTGCTGATGATAATGATGACTGTAAGCTCTATAGCCGGCTCTACGAAGTTCAAGTGGGCGTGCCAATCGTACTAATAATTGTAAGTTATCCGGAAACTCGCAATAAAGAAAAACAGGAAGCAATGTATTGCGGCCTAATTTCTACCGTGTTAGGCTGCTGCTCTACGGAGCCAGGTTGTTTTTCCGGCCGCCAGATGCGTTTCATATTCCTGAGTGAACCAACTTTATTGAAACGAGCGGATTGAGGCCTGGGCCTAGGCCGCGCCAGGGACGCTAGAGAGACCCTGCCTCCACTACGGCGTGCCTCATAATCAGAACTGGTTTTGGCACGTTAAACCCCAGAAAGAAGTCTCCCAGCCGCCTCTCGAGCTCGCTGGATAGCCCATAGTTGGTCTTGCAGATCGGAGCTGATCAGGACTTCTAACGCGCCAGCGTTAAGGGCCCCGTGTCGCAGAAAACCCGGCGCCGGCGTCGGCGTTAAGCATCGGCGTCTGGAGGAAATAATCATTCCAAACCGCATCATCCACAACCACCCCGACCACACAGGCCCTCCGCGAGGCGCAAGGCGTCAGTGAACAAAAAAGTTGTCGCAGTTTCACCTGAAAGGCGAAGCATCAATTGCGATAGCAAATTTGTAGAGAGCTATACGGAGTAATGATAGTAGCTTTATCAGCTGTACAAACTTGGACATGCAGCAGCACCGGCCACACGCAGAACTGTTGTCGACGCCGTCGGCGTTTTGCCCGCGTTCGCACAAAATGCGTGCGGCGTTGGTGACTGTTGCCGGAGCCTCTGATATAAATAGGCACTTGGTGCCGCAGCTAAACGTCGCCTCCCTACCCTACCCTCCCCCTCCCCCCACGGCCTTTCGCGCGTCGGAAGAAGGCGCGTTTGCTCTACATATATGGTGATTGTAAAGAAGGAAAGAGACGCCTACTTCTGCAGCCCTTAAAGAAAAACTGAACAGGTCTCCAAAAAAATGTCACAATTTCGCCCTAAGGGCGAAGCAATGAATGCGATAGCAACACAGCAATGTCATACGAAGTAAGGTGAGCGGCTTTGGTAGCAACAACACGCAGAACTGTTGTCGACGCCATCGGCGTTTTGCCCGCGTTAGCTCAAAATGCGTGCGGCGTTGGTGACTGTTGCCGGAGCCTGTGATATAAATAGGCACTTGGTGCCGCAGCTAAACGTCGCCTCCCTTCCCTCCCCCTCCCCCACGGCCTCTCGCACGTCTGAAGAAGGCGCGTTTGCTCTACATATATGGTGATTGTAAAGGAGAAAAGAGACGCCTACTTCTGCAGCCCTGAAGCGAGCATGGCGCAGAACGCGCGTTTGTTCTCCGCCGCGCGTTCACTCCCCGTGAAAGACGCGCCCCTCGCGCCCTTTCACTCCCACATACAGCGTTCGGCGCGCGGCGACGATTTCATCTCCAAATGACGTCATACGGAACCTCACGGCGACGGCGACGGCGACGGCGACGCCGACGGCAGAAATCTGCTTTTGAGTGTCCATATAATTGCTATCTCAATAAAAAATCGAGTTATAAGCACCATTTGATACTTTTGAACACCCTGAACACGAAAATCGACAAGAAATTTGACATGGCGCAGCCAAAAACGCGTTATTAGCAAAAAAACTCCGAGCTGCGACTGGGCGGCGCGCGGCGCATCCGGCTCGCATCGATGATTGGTGGAGCGCACCGTGACGTCAATCCATGGTTACACGAGAGCCCGCCGCAACGTGACAGCTTCTCACCAGGTAGTACGACTACCTTCCAGACGATTTCGCACGGTTGAGTTGCTGTTATGGATAATTTTGATCACTTAGGGGTGATTGGCGTGACACCATACGCGTTTGAACCAGTGGCCTGACAACGAGAAACACCTACGCCAAGCGCGATTGCCAGCGCGGAAGTTGGAATGGCCGGAGCCCGCCGGATCCGAGGACCTAATTGCGACATTTGCCATTGCGGCATTTGTTCCAGACAAATATACGCCGCACGGAAGTGAAGTTTTTATTTTTTTTTTTTTTGCAGTATAGCTGTGCTGTTGTGTGACCCACGGTGCTAGAAGCAGCGTTCGACATTACCGTAGCAGTCAGAGTGCGATTGTATTATTATTGCGATAGCAATTATATGGACACTCAAAAGCAGATTTCTGCCGTCGGCGTCGCCGTCGCCGTCGCCGTGAGGTTCCGTATGACGTCAATGGAGATGAAATCGTCGCCGCGCGCCGAACGCTGTATGTGCGAGTGAAAGGGCGCGAGGGGCGCGCGCTTTCACGGGGAGTGAACGCACGTTGGAGAACAAACGCGCGTTCTGCGCCGTGCTCCCTTAAGGGCTGCAGAAGTAGGCGTCCCTTTCCTCCATTACAATCACCATATATGTAGAGCAAACGCACCTTCTTCCGACGCGGGGGGGGAAGGGGGGAGGGAAGGGAGGCGACGTTTAGCTGCGGCACCAAGTGCCTATTTATATCAGAGGCTCCGGCAACAGTCACCAACGCCGCACGCATTTTGAGCGAACGTGGGCAAAACGCCGACGGCGTCGACAACAGTTCTGCGTGTTGCCGGTGCTGCTGCATGTCCAAGTTTATACAGCTGATAAAGCTAATATCATTACTCCGTATAGCTCTACAATTTTGCTATCGCAATTGATGCTTCGCCTTTCAGGCGAAACTGCGACAACTTTTTTTCATACCGGGCGTCTTTATAACAGAATACGGAAAGAGATACTCGTTTTGTACACAGTAGAGAGACTTGTTTTGTACACAGTGCATTCTACTGTTGCTGGTTTGCAAGTAATAAAGTGCGACTGCCGAATTGCCCTGAAGGTACACATCGCATGGAAATTATTGTATTTGCAATATAATTTAGTTCAGTGTAGATATTACTTCCACAGATGCATTCTGCTGTGCTGTGACCGCAACAAACAATGCGTGCAATCATTGCTGTATTCTATCTTGCAGCGAATGCGGAGACGCACTGTCAGCGCAGTCCATTTTGCAGTTACCAAGTTCCTAAGATAACAATACAAGGTGCAGACGTGCCAGACAAATATACGCCGCACGGAAGTGAATTTTTCTTATTTTTGCAGTATAGCTGTGCTGTTTTGTGACCCACGGTGCTAGAAGCAGCGTTCGACGCCGCGACGGCGTGCTTGGGCTGCTTGCAATGTCGTGCGGGAATTTGACGAAAAACAAAAAAGTGTGGCACTGCACGTTGTTATGCCTATATATCTCTGCGGTTTACTGTAGTTCTATTTTATGCTTTTTGGCCCTCGATTCCCGGTTGTGTTGAAACGATCAGAGGTAAAAGCCCACTCCTGTCGTTTCACGCTTTTGAACAATCCGTCGCTTTCGTTAAAGCAAGTAATGTAAGCACTCAGGCGTATGGGCACTTAGGTATCCGACTGAAATATTATTTTAGGTGTCTTTTCTACGTGACATTATTTCTGTTGCGACAGGTGTTCCTGCATGCACTGCAGTGAAATGGAAATAGAAGAAGAATGTTTGTGCTGCCAGGAAATAAACGAAATTCCTGCAAGACAGAAAAAAAACAAAGTGTATCAAAGAAGGCTGCTCTCGGTGGCGACGATTCATTTCGTTTATGAGCGAAGATCGATGACACCACGCCTGGCCTTAGTCGAGCAGATTTCACCGGAATTCCCATTGCACGCATCAGCGATAAACTCTGATGGTAATCACTGTCCTAAAAATGTTTTGAACAGAGAAGAGTGGTTCTTGAAGGTTTGAAATTAATTCGTTTCACCGCTGCGATCCACTGAGCAGGTTGTTTTTTCTGCCGTGGGAAATTGTGAAAGATGACGTCGTCTCGGCCGCTGTTGGTCGTACAGCCGTAAGCAGCGCAAAAGGACGGCATGGTGACACTGTATGCTTCTTAGACGGAGTTCTTGCGGTAACAGTCCTTTGAAGCGTTAGCCGGAAACGCAGGGTGGAGATCTTGATCATTTGCGATAAAGGCCGCGGATACAACCCGACTGACGCGCAAAACCTGCACACGCTTTCCGCACGGGTGCCTGGGACCCCTATATTGACGTCATTTCCGCTAGCTTTCCCCTTCCGCCGCCGTCGCGGGCTGACTCCGCGAGCCGCGGTGGGCAGAGCATAGCTGCGATTTTAATTCTTAATTACGTCGCCGCTACTTGTATTATGGAAAAACAAAACTTCGTACCGGGGATTTCAAGTGTCTGCGCTTCAGAAAAACGTCACTTTTCAGAAATCTAAAACCTGTTCAGTTTCCCTTTAAGGGAGCACGCGCAGAACGCGCGTTTGTTCTCCGCCGTAGGTTCACTCCCCTTGAAAGCGCGCGTCCCTCGCGCCCTTTCACTCGCACATACAGCGTTCGGCGGCGCGTGGCGACGATTTCGACATCTACGTCATACGGAACCTCACGGCAATGACAACGGCGACGCCGACGGCAGAAATCTGCTTTGGAGTGTCCATATAATTGCTATCGCAATAAAATGTAATTTCTCAAAGTAAAATCCGTCAGACAAATCGTAAAGTACGACTTAACCGCAACCTACAGGCGTGATAGCGTCGGATTCTAATTTGAATATACGAGAAAAAAATGTCGCAGTTTTGCCAGAAAGCAGAAGCATCGATTGCGATAGCAAATTAGTAGAGAGCTATTCGGAGTAGGGATAGTAGTTTTATAGGCTGTACAAACTTGGACACATTGGCTTACTAACTTAATAAACAATCGTGGTGTCAGCGCGCACAAGCAAACATGAATAGATCACACTGAATGGCCGCAGACAACGACTGTCAAAACGCTGGCAGCAAGCGCAGGTTCGCGCGGTCTATCGCTTCAACGGAAACTGAGCGGCGAATGCACAGTGCATACAAAGGTCAGAGCCATGTGGAGATAAGAGACGGTGCGGGCGACCGGCACCGCCGGGAAAAGTGCAGAGGAGAAGTTGTTGGCAGAGGAGAAGCTGCCCATCTCCCTCCCGTGCTGCCTTCCCGCTTTCATGCTTTCGCGTGGGAGATTGAGCGGCCAGTTCCCCTTGCGCCCGGTTGCAAGATAAGCATTTTGGTGAAGCAGCACAGCGTCGCCCAGCCTCCCTCCCTCCCTCCCTCCCATGCCCCCACTTCCTTTCGCGCGACGGTCGCGTTTGCTTTCCGCCGTGCGTTCGCTCTCCGTGATAGCGCACCTCCCCCGCGCGCTTTCGCTCGCGCATACAGCGCGCGGCGACGATTTTATCACCCTTGGAATCTATACGGAAGCTCACAGCGACGGCGATGACGACGGCGACGGCAGAAATCCGGTTGAAGTGGCCATATAATTGCTATCGCAATAAAAGCCTGATAAGCAGCCAGGAATCCTTTAATGCTATCGTGTTCCACTCCTAAAGGCGAAGCTTAAGAGTCCTCCAGTTCTGATGGTGTTTCGCTGTACTTTGGTTCTAGGCAACATTGAGGGCAATGTTGAAAACCGAGCCTTCCTAAATCGCCTCAGGGCAACAGCAAACAATTAAAAATAATTTTAAAAGTGCTGGGGCCTTCACATTTTGATATACGAGGGCTTAAATTGATCCTGTAAAAATGTCTTCCCAGCAATGCATTTGTGTTTAAAAGTGAAGCCGACTTTAAGGGGATCAGTGTAAGCTGAGTCTTTGTAAGCTGGCTTTCGCATGTGTGTTGCAGTCAAGCCTACTCATTAAAAAAATGGGATGCGAACGGAGCCCGATTACGATATCGTGTTCTACTAAGGCGAAGCTTAAGCGTCCTCCAATTTTTTTTTAAAGTGAGGGGGAATCTACCCGGTGAGAGCCCGACCAGCGGCCGACAGATCAACAAACCCAGGCGAAATTATGGGACGGTAGGCCAAGAAAGCTTCGCTTTATTATTCTGAGCAGAACTCATCTTATGGTGACTGTCGATGTTAATGCCATTAGCAGTCAATCAATGTAGCGATACAGAGCGTTGGTGAAGACACCTTTATTTAAAATCTGTAGTGGCCATTCTGAGGTTTTCGTTGTTTCGGCTATATGCGGCAATACTGTCTCCGAGATCAGCCCACTTTGCTATGAGAATTCGCTCGCGGGATCGGCCTTGACCATGACGGCATGCCGAAGACTGTATGACGACGACGTGTCGTTGACGTAGGAATGTCGAAGAAGGAACAACGAGGGCGCTATGACAACGACGACGACGGCATAACGAGAATGGAATGCTGATATTGAAATAATGGTATACGACGGTAGCGTGACGATGCTGGCATGAAGAGACCGGGAGGAGGAGGATGGCGTGTCTACGATGATATTGTCACGTTGCATGGACGGTGAACAATCGCAGCATAACGTAAGCCATGAAGCTAACTGGTTAATGGGTGAACCTGTGCCTAGCAAAACAAATATCACTCGCAAGCATGGTTTGGTGGGCTAGTTTGTTAATCATCCTGAAGCGGCAACAGCGCACGCAGACGGGGACAGAGTGAAGAACGGTAAGACAACATTGGAAACATTGGACTCTTTTTTTTTACTGACATTGTTAGCGCGTCTTGAGCATGTCTTTCTGAAAAGATGATATATGACATGTGAAGGCTGCGATAAGTACTATTCGTGCAGTTGCGGCTCGGCGACTTGGACGTGCTGCTGCTCAGCACACTGGCGCAGGATTGATGCATTTTTTTCCTACATGTGTGCTTAGTGCACCTTGTACTTTCAAATACCAACTCATGCTTTTGGATGTTGTGTAGGGATCATATTTTAGCAAGCATTTTTGCTTGAAAACCGTGTCCGTCATCGGCTGCGCAACTGCTCCTCCTATAGATTGTTGCGTCCAGTGTGTAGTTTCACTTTGTCCCTGCGTGCCATAATAGCCGCGTTTACATGAATGCGGCAGTAGCGCATCGCCTTTCCAAGCGCATTTGGGAAAGGCGATGCGACGCGGTTTACATATAGCCCATTAACTCTCCCGAGAACGTAGCGCCACGTCCGTGAGTCGACTCCCGCCCGTAAATCTACCACCGCCTCGCGCATTAATTCGATGCGCCTTTCCAGCGCATTACCACTGTTTACATGAATGTGATGCGCTAGAAAGACGATGCGATGTGACACTGTCGCATTCATGTAAACTCCGCCAATAATGATTATGCTCAAAGAGGCTGCTACATTGAGGAGCGTATAAAGTACGCCTTAAAAATATGATTATTAGGCTCAAACCTGCACAGTAGATTCTGAGATCCAAAGTTGTGGAGTGCCTTGGATTAGTTAAGACAGCGTAGGGTTCCATGTCGTGCAAGTAAAGCACGGAACACAAGCGCTTCTGCGCTCCACCTCTGTCAGAATGCGACCGCTGCAGGCGGTATTTGAAGCCCCAGCGTCGCGCTGAGCAGCAGCACGTCCAAGTCGCTGAGCCGCAACTGCACGAATAGCACTTATCGCACCCTTCACATGTCATATATCATCTTTTCAGAAAGACATGCTCAAGACGCGCTAACAATGTCAGTAAAAAAAACTAAAATTCTGAAAATTGGCCCACGCCTGTATTATGTGAAAATGGGAAAGGATTGGGCATTGAACATTCGCTTTTGAGAATGTGCTTATTGCTATCAGGCTTTCTTTCCAGTTTTTCTTAGCGTTAGAAAGAGAGTGGTGGGATAAGGAAAACACAGGGTGGTTAACTAGGCTGAGCTCGGTTGGCAACCCGCCACTGAGGAACGGCAAAGAGACTAAACGAGCGAGAAAAAACACCCACAGATTCACCCGAACTGCGAAGCATTCATTGCGATAGCAAATTACTGGACAGCTATACGAAGCAGTGGCGCACCGATGGGGGGGGGGGGGGGGGGGGGGCTTCGGGGGTTGTAACCCCCCCCCCCTGAGGATGACTTTTCTTTCCTAACCCCTTTTATTTCCTTACGCATTTGAGTGCTGCAACTAAGATGTAAGACGCGCAATTGTCTGCACACTCGCAAAAAGCGCATTTTTTTACCATTTCCCGTGAAGAAATCGAAATTAGTGCTGTTTAGATGGTATTGGCAAACTGTCAACCCCCTCCTGGCAGAGATCCTGGGTGCGCTACTGATAAGAAGTAAGGATAGTGGTTTAGTGGGATAGTGGATAGTCGGCCTTATAAACTTGTAAACATAGACATACTAACTAAATGAACCAGCAAGGTGTCACGAGCGCACAATAAAAGATGAACGCAGCTCAATCGATGACCGCTGAAACTCGCTATCAGAACGCTGGAGAGAGCAAGCGCGACAGCAGCAGCGAGCAAATTGACCTTCGTGCAGCCTCTCGCATCACTGCGAACCAAGCCCGAAAGCTCATCCCGCGATGGACTCTGTCCCCAGTCGCAGATGACTTTCAAGACACAGCGGCCTGGGCGGGCGCGCGGGTCCGCCGGGCCTGCCCAGAGTAAAACGCCCCCCCTCCCCTCCCTACCGTCCCCTCGGAGCCTTGCGGAAACGGCGGAGGCGCGCGTGGACGCCCAGAATACTCCCCCCCCCCCTACCCTACTCCCTGAGCGCTGCGCGCGACGAAAGACGGCGCGCTTCCTTCCCGCTTCCCTCCCTTGCGTGCGCGATATTGAACCGCGAACGCCTGCTGGCCATCGCACGCTTTCACTCGCACATACAGCATACGGTGAGCTTCAATTATTTTATCGCCATTGGATTTTATACGGAACCTCCCGGCGACGACGAGGGCAGAAACGCGCCTGAAGTGCTCATGTAATTTCTATTGCAACGAAAATAGCCCACAGCACGCACGCATACACACGGTGAAACTTTCCTCGTTCAGCCAGTCACAGGCGGTCGTTTAAGGTGGCGGATCTCAAGAAACGCAGCAGCGCTTTGGTGTCTTTTTCATGCGATAGCGTTAAGGGCCCCGTGTCGCAGAAAATCCGGCTTCGGCGTCGGCGTAGGTGTCGGCGTCCGAGGCGGAGCAAATCATCCCCAACCACCCCGACCACGCAGGCCCTCCACGTGGCGCAAGATGTTAGTGAACAAAGATTGAATTTCTAACAGTGAAATCCGTCAGAAAAATTGTAAATTACGACTCAACCAAAACCCAACAGGCATGGTGGCGTCGGATTGTAATTTGAATATACGAGAAAACTTAATTGCGTTACGAGGATACTCAAACACAAACCACTTTTCCAGCATTTCTACCATACCAACATAGGCGCGCTCGGGTATGGTATTTGCAAAAATCATATCCAGATGGCGCTCGCATCCTCGGCAGGTGAAATTGGGACTTAGCCTGCCTATTGCGTTTTGGACACGCGCGCGCGTCGGGGCAATAGCAAACAATTCATAAAATAATAAGAAAGGGTCCTAGGGCCTTCACATTTTAATATAAGACGACTTATATCGACCCTGGAAAAACGTCTTCCCAGCAATGCATTTCTGTTCAAAAGTAAAGCCGTCTTTAATGGGATCGGCGTAAGCTTGGTCTTTGTAAGCTGATTTTCTCACGTTCTGTGTTGCAGTGAAACCTACTCATAAAGAAAAATGCGATCCGAACGGGGCCGGATAACGCTATCGCGTTCCACTCTTAAAGGCGAAGCTTAAGCGTCCTCCAATTTTTTTGCATCTCAGCCCCCGGATCTTTTATTAAGATGAAAGCCTTGGACGGCTCTTGTGTCGAAAAATCCGACGTTCGGCGTTATGGCACCAAAATTCATGGGGCCAGCATGCCACATGATGTCACCATGGTGCCACAAACAACGGTCGTGGCTTCGAGGGCCTTAATTACCTAAGCCTGAGATAAAGGCAATTAAGACACTCTGACCCACGACCCTTGGTGTTAATTAAGCCGAAGTTGATTAAGGCACAGTTAATTAGGGAGAGTTTATTAAGGCACTCGAACCCACGACGTTAGTGGAAGTCGAACCCTTAACCTTTGGTGGGAGTCTAACGCACGACTTTTGGCGGGAGAAAACAAGTAATAGGAAGTAACAACGCATTCGAATGAGAATGTCAAGTAATTTAGTCAATGTGTCGTTAGCTCGAAAGCGCGGAGGCTTTCGCCTTCATCCTCTCTCTTTAGCGTATGCTAAAGTGACTATCAACTTTCCTGTAAAAGACCTGCTATCTAATTTCCCTAAATTGATACTAAATTCAAGCCTTTGATCGTGATTTAATGGGCAGCCACACAACAGGTGCAACTCAATATCCTGTGAGATTCAATTTATCTTTTAGAGTTGGAGAGAAAGTATGCAATGAGAAAAAGCACTCACAGAATGTGCGAGAAACATTCATAAATGATTATTTTGTAAGGTCTATAATATTAAAAAAATTGTAGGCATCAGCTAGAGGGTGCAGTGTACAGTATATGTGATACATGTGACAGCACCGCGGTTGTTGGCCCACCGTTCAGTTTTTACATATTTTTTTTTAAATATGAATCAATTCAGAGCAATCAGTGCAGTTGGCCTCTTTTGTAAAACAAAGCGTTGCACTCACCTCAAAGATCGACGTTACACCGAGGCCGTAGAGTACAGGTACAAACACGCGCGTAGCCAACGGGAAAATAAGTAGAGGCAATATCGACGGCCAAATCAGGTGCCAGCCGTACGCGTAATAGTGGGAAGGTAAGGCGACAAGTCCTATCGACGACATGATTGATGCCACCGTTGAAGCGGCCAGAGGAAGCATCATGAGAGTGCGGCTTCCGAGAAACACTTCCACCACCGTGGAAGTCGAACCGTCGCATCGCCCGCGTTTCCGTATGGAGAACCAAAGACCCAGAGAAAAGTTTGCCAGGACCAGAACTCCGAACAGCACATACTCGAGGACGTCCATGGCCGAAGAGATCTTCTGTTTCTTCCCGTTCTCAAAGCCCGTTCCGTCCTTCCTGCGCGATACACTGTGATAATAAATCACTTTGCAGCGACCAAAACCTTCACAACGCTCTTAGCTCACATCGGACAGATTATTATTGGCTTGACATCTAGCTCATTACGTTTTCTTCGCAATCCTACGGGTTACATTGGTTTGAGCGAAAGCTGAAATATGTTTATTTGGCGAGAATGAATGCCAAGTATTCCTTTGTTTATTTCTAGTTAAGAGTTCAAAGGAAGATATGTAATCCGCAAGAATATAGCATGCGTCTTTAATAGTCCTGCGTGAGAAAACTATTAACGCTAAACAAATCCATATTAATGCACAATATATCGCTTACGCTTAGCAAGATATGCGAATTTTAATATGGAACGAAAACCTAAATACATAGGAATATAAGAGAACCTGAAGGTTCTCTTATATTACAGGGTGATCAAAGTTATGTTCACAGATGTTTTTGTTATTTTTTAGTTAGGCGCTGAGACGTACGTGAACACCACCTCTACAGTAGGGTTATGGGGCGATGTGGACACAATGTGAGATGATAACCATCGCTGTTCGCAGTGCAGTTAACAAAAATTGAATAATTAGGTTTTGCCTGGCTGCAGTAAGCAGGCCTGTTTGTATTGAAAAGCTAGAGGCAGTCATCTTTCTACAGAGTTCGACTTGGAAGAATTCTTATAGCGTATCCGCGCTTTGAGATATCGAACTGCGAAGTGTAATTGCCGTTTGCATGAATACTCATGCAAAACAGTGATGACCGGCGCAAAGCTCCTTCCTTATGTGACGCGCCTTTTGCGTACGGCGTTTAGTCTGACAACGGAGAGGAGGCATAGGCAAAAGTGATAACTGTACCCTTTTCACTCTCGGCTGGCGTAAGCAAAGCGCAGAAGTCGAAACCGCTATCAAAACACGGAACCGCGCAGCCTCTAACGATGGTAGCTTGTGTTATACCGAGGAGCGTTGCGCCGGTTGGCACTGTTTTGCATGCGTAATCATGCGAGCGGCAATTAAATTTCGCAGTTCGATATCTCAAAGCACGGATACGCTACAAGAATTCTGTCAACTGGAACTCGGTAGAAGCAGGACTGACTCTAACTTTTCAATACGAACGTGCCTACTTACTGCAGCCAGTCAAAAGTTAATTATGCAGTTTTTATTATTTGCACTGCTAACCACTATAATTATCATCTCTATTTGCGTCCCCCTCACCACTTTACCCTACTGTAGACGTGGTTTTCACGTACAGTGGTGAGCACTGTTAAGGTGAACACCTCATTAGTATTCACGAGCCTATAGCACTTGATGTTTAGCACAAAATAAAGAAAACTATTATTTATTTTATTGGCATCATCATTAGGCGTCGTATTAGGCATATTTCCCCCCGGAAGTAGAAGGTATGTTGAAGCTATACCAACATGAATACTAATGAGATGTTCACCCTAAGAGTGCACGCCACTGTACGTCTCAGCCCCTAATTTGAAAAACATCCTGTCAACTTAGTTTTTATCAACCTGCATCGGCTAGCAGTCATATAGAAAGCAGCTCTAATGGATAATTCTTGCAATGGATCCTGCTACACTGTCTGCACTACAGTGTGGACAACTTCTAACCTTATAACACAATAGCCAAATAAATCATTCCGGTGGCGTTATTCTAAATTTACTTAATAACGATGTTTGATTTTTGGACCCGACTGCTGATATGTTTTGAGGAATGCGAATTTAAATCTAGATTATTTTAACACTTACGAACATTCAAGTATCACCCGAAAGTATATTCATGAAAGTTCACATCAGTTTGTCTTCCGAGTGTTTATCGATGGATCGATGCAGCGTTTATCGAACGCTGCATCGCGTAGAGGTTACGCGCCAACGTAATTAAAAATGTTACTTCGTATAAGATGAACACTGCAAACTCAATTTGATGTTGCCGCACCTTGTTTGTTAGAATGGTGGATTTGTTCAGTCAATTTTCGAACAAAGTGAGCCTACATCACCAATTGTGCCACCAACTCATTTCGCTAAGCGCCCTTTTGTAAGTACAAATTTTTCCTTTTTTCACTATGGGCATATTTGATATAGAGTAGTCCCACAGATTTGAAATAGAAAGCACACGTACGTACCCGTTTCACCTAAAGCTTGTTCGTCGCGTATGCACTGGGCTTTTTTGAGCACTATCGTGCGAGCTATGTACCGTCACATCCTCACCACAAACGCAGTTCGTATTAATACGGCACCGTTATACAACCTAGTTTTCTCTCCAGTAAAGGAAATCGGATCAAAGAGAGGGGAGTAACATGGGTAATGGCAACGAGACGCCTCGTGAGGGAAACAGCTGTTTCTCGCTTCCATGTTGTCGAAACGACCCCGCACAGTTTTCCAGGTAAAGTCAATGCGCGCGCCCTGGCTGTAGCTCTCCTGAATAATCGCTCCTAGCCGGGCCGGAGACGCATATAGGGGGTGTCTGAAACATGGCTTCTATGACGTGTTTGCGACTGTGCGATTGCTTGCGGCGCGTGCAATCAGCTAAAGCATGACCTTCGAGAGTGATTTTCTTACTCGGTGGGAGCTGTCGCTGAGGCGTGTATTTATGCACCGCCTATATGGCGAGGTCGGAATTAATTGCGCCATTTCCGTGAGAGATGATACACGGGCCTGTCATGGCCCATATTCGCATTTCCGCAGTTGATTATCATTCGCGCATCCTAGCCAATGTTTACCACAGCATATTTTTTTAACGGTATGTCATTTTCTCGGGTTATACGGGCCAAAACCACGATCTGATTATGAGTCACGCCGTAGTGAGGGACTCCGCAATAATTTTGACCACCTGGAGATATTAAATTAGCCCCCAAAGCAGGGGACAAGGGCATTTTGGAACTTCGCCCCCATCGCAATGCGGCCGGGATTCGATCCCGCCACCTCGTGCTTAGTTTCCCAACAGCATAGCCCCTAAGCCACCACGGCAGGTGAAGGGTAAGTCATTTTTGAAAGGGCTACAGATGAAACAGAATATCTTATATTAATGAATCGTGTTTATCGGTGGTCGATCACGGGAAGCCTGCGGTCGGAGCCCGCGTACAGACAAGGCACTTTGTCAAGATCCTGAAGAAGACGTGTTTCCATCGTCCTGTGAACCCTTTGTATTGCATTATTATACCGTGTAAATGTTTATGCAGGTCACTACAGCTTACCTAGCTTACCAAAGACCCTCACCGTTTGAATGAGCACATCACCAACACGACGATTTATGTTGCAACAGCCCCCCCCCCCCCCTCCCAGTGACTCGTGGTTGAGCATTCGTAGTCGCGTGCGCAATTAACATGCAGCAACCAACGCCGTCGTCTGGTACAATTAAGCTGCCGCTACCTGTCATCTAGAACTCGTTATGTACCTCAGGACAACTGAAAGGCAACGTCAAAATAGCGCATTGTGTCACTATTCACCTGGCGTTCATAGGGTGCGTCTCCAGTTGCACGTAAATATGTGCGTTCACGAAACAACGGCAACTGATGCAAAAACCTGCCTTTGGTTGCGAGAGTTTTTAGCTTCAGTGCTAATGTGTTGCGCAACTCGAAGAAATAAGCAGTCGCACTTGGCTCGTTGTCAACCTCTACAACCACGGTTGCTTTTGCTGAGGCAATCTCGTCGCATTCACAAATAGCGAAGAGCCATCATTCGGTCGTCCGGAAGTTCTCCGCCTGTTACAACCGCCGCTCGCGCACAGAACACCTGAGCACTTTAACTGAAATGTTCCCCGACGCTTCTCCCCCTCCACGCTCCTCGGCCCCCAGCAACACATGTGCCCCAACGCTTCTTGCAAAGCGATGATATCGCGGGAAAACAACTACGACGAATGGCATGCGAATGAAGACACGGCTGCTTGAAACGCATAATAAGGAGCGAAATTGGCACAGTTGAGAATTTGCAGCTCAGTTGTATTATGTATACCCTTCTAAATACGTATCGTGAAAATGTTTAGTTTTCCTCATGAGTTTTCATCATAGGATAATGCTCGAACTGCAGCAAATTGAGCAAATTGAGGTTACGTGCTAGTGTAATAAAAAAATACAACTTGATACACGACCCACCGCGGTAGTTCAGTGGTATGGCGTTGCACTGCTGAGCGTGAGGTCGTGGGTGCGATCCCCGCCACAGAGGCCGCATTTCGCTCCTGGTATGTCACAAAAGAACGCGTAATCAAAGCGCACGCTGCGTGTCACGCAAGCCAGTGAAAGAACACGCCGGCCCCACGGCAGCTTCAACAGAGGGGGAGAGCGCATACGCCTCAAACAGCCGACGCGAAAAACGTCTAGACGTCGAGGCGACGGTAACGAGAGAGAGAAAGAGAGAGCACGGGCGCCGAGACACCTTCTCGCCCGGCGAGTCGAAAGAGAGATTACTACACCGTGAGCGTGCGCCATCAGGATCAGTCATGCACCCCCCCCCCCCTCGACGAGGCTCCGACGGCGGCGGTCGAAGATGCGAGAAGTGACTAGAAGATTCCCAGGCTTTGGCCATACTACGGAATCACGACTCCGACCGAAGGTTCGAGAAGGACCGTCGACGGCTATATAAACGCCGTGCGAGAATCAGAAGAGAGTTAAGTCCGCACCGGTGAAGTGATGTAAGGTAAAGCCCGAGCGTCTGCGGAAGAAGGGGATTCCCCGGCAAGCTATTCGACGAGTTCATCGAGCGTCTGCATTTCCAGAAGGAGTTCCTCCTTCGAGATTTGCCCCGAGCTACGCCGAGATCGTCGGACAAGACCAACACGGGTGAATACGATTGGACACTTAGTGTTCCTATTCATTTTGTAATTTGCGTGTTGGACTCTTAGTGCTTGTCGTGAATTATTTTTCTTGTGTTTGTTAATACCCATCTAAATTGTATTGTGTTGTGGCTAGCCTAAGTGTGCACGTGTGTGTGTAACTGCCTTGTGTGAAGAATATATTTTGTTGTGTTTTGACAAATCTGGGCTCTGACTCGGTCTTTGGAGAGCAACCGGCGTTCGCTGGCGCACCAGAAGGCCCATTCTTAATTGTCCTTGCTTTCGTGGGATTATTTTCGGAAGCTGATAAGTCGGCTTTGGAATTTGGACAGACCCCGCCTCTTTCACGGGGTCTGTGACAGGGTGTTATGCAAAAACGCTCGTTTACCATGCATTGGGTGCATTTTAAAGAACCACAGGTGGTCAAAATTAATCCAGAGTCTCTTACTACGGCGTGCCTCATAATCACGCCGTGTTCTTTTCCAACTGAAACTCAAAAATTGAATTTATATTTATACAAGGTAAACACTGCAAACTCAGTTTGATGTCATAGTACCTAGTTTGTTAGAATGGCGGATGTGTAGAGTGAATATCTCAACAAAATTAAAGACCTGCATAATCATCTGCATCCCCAACTGCAGCTCCAACTGCCTTCTCTTAGCACTCTTTCAAAACATAACATTATCCTCCTTTATTACGCACACATGCGATATGCAGCGGTCCCACACATTTGAAAGACAAAAAAAAGAATACATACCTGTGCAAACTGAAGCCCGTTCGTTGTGAACGTACTGGATATTGCTCCGCGCTGTGTCATGGGAGAAATCTGGCGTGATTCTCTCATAAAATGTGCAGTTCCATGGTACACTAGCTAACCTTGCTGTCTTTCCCTTCCTTTTTCCTCCTCATCCTTTATACTGCACTGCTGACACGAGCTAGTCATTACTCCAGTACGGGAATTTAGTTCCAAGAGAGGGGGGTAGCGTAGGTGTTCGGGCGGGAGTCGAAGCGTGGATTTTCTAAACAGTTGTTCATCGTTTCGAGGATGTCAAAACAACGCCGCACACTGCGCCCCAGGTGAAGAGAAAAGCTAACGTCCTAGTTGCACCTGCGACAACGGGGTACCTCGGAGCCGTGGAAAAGGCTCACGTTTTGAGGTCAGAATAAATTTTGTAATTTACGTGAAATGTGGTACATATGTAGGCGCCACTGCAAGTTGACATTTCCAAAGTCGGTAGGGCCTGCACGACCTACATTTTTTTAACTCTATCATTTTATTCAACGGCGTCATATTTACAGTAACGAAAAATAAATACAATAATATCTACTACAAAGTTCAACAACATTCAACAGCAGTCCAACAAGGGGGACTTCAGGCTGGTGTCAACGTTGCGACAGGGCACTTTGTTTTTGTCAAGGCTTTGACGGAGTAAAGTCTCCATCTTGAGAACTAGTTGTATTGAAAAGTGCGTAATTGATAAGAAATATGTTGCGGTTGCTCACGCTTCGCTATCAGGTTTCTGCAGATCAACTAAATGTTAGGAATTGTCCGTGGTTTAACATCCTCATAGGGCGAAGGAGCACGTGATCAACATACGATGTATGTTACAAGATACGCTTTTAGTGGCTAGCGGTGAAGCATGCATACTGCGCTACCAAAGTCCCATGCAGTGATAAACGTGATGATCTAGCACAATTACGCTGCTGCTAGCTGTTATATACAAATCGCCATGTACCAGAAGACAACTGCAAGGCACCGTCAAAATGACGTAAGGTGTCACTAGTATCCCGTCTGTGCTGCACATACGGTGCGCGACGCAACTTTCGTAAAACTGCTCGGTCACAAAACAACACAGACTGCTGCAAAATATGGCTTTAGTGGCAGGAGCTGTGAGCTTCCGCGTAAACTTGTGTATTGGGGAAAATTGAAGAAATATTCAGCCACACTTTGCACATTGGCAAACACTAAGATTATAGTGGTTTTTATTACGGAAATCTCGTCGCATTCGCAGATTCCAACGTAATATCACTGGCTTGTCGTGAATATCTCCGCCTGTTACAGCCGCCACTCGCGCCCACAACACCTGGGGTAGAATTCACAGAACTATTTGTTCGTAAGTGTTCCTCGTCATTGACCGGTCGCCTCTGCTAATCATATGTTGAACATCAGGATTGGCCGAAACTCCCTCTTACGAAGAACTCTGACCTAAGAGCTTTTTAGCTTTTTTGTGAATGGAGGTCCACGACATTTTAACGCGACTCTCACTAACGCTCCTCCCTCTCTTCGCTCCGTGGCCGTCAGCTCAACTCGCGAGTTTAACAAAGGTGCGCCAATGCTTCGGCAGCGCGAGAATATTGCGGGAGCAACAGATATTGCGAATTATATGCGAATGAATACACTGCTACTTTATTCCCATCATAACCGCTGAAATTTATTTTGCAGCAAACCTCCTGCTCCGAAGAAATATCCCCGCATGGCTCAAGGCCATGCGATTGCGACGATGTAGAACACCAGCGGAGACACCTGATTATTTTACTACGACAGCAGCTAAGCGCTCTAAGTTGGTTTTGCCTTGTTCTTCCGTCCCGCCCGTCCGTCCATTCTGTTACGCTGGCGAGGTTCGTTTCCGTCGTCGACGACGCACAACGATGCTTCTTTCGTCGTCTGGCCATTACGTCATCCACAGCTTCGCCATTGAAACATCGTTTTTAACTCATGCCAGTTAAGATACGCGCATTTGTGAGTCTAGTGCGCTAACCATATAGCTGTCGTTCACCGACAATACTGGGCAGTTACGGCAGAGCTTGGCTCTCCACACAGGCTCTGAAAGCAGTGGCGTCTCTACATGTACTTCGGAGGCCAGAACGTGTATAATACTGTTGTGGACAAAGATCACATAATCTGCATTGCATAGAAATTGCTCTTGACATAATGACGGTGTGTTCCTTGCAACTCTTCGTTGTCATGCCCGCGAAAAACATCGGCGGCGCAAAGGAGGCGCACAAGATAATGATAATGTTAAGCTTCAAACATGGCACACATGTGCACATTACAGGATGCGCCGATAATAAGGTGGTTGGTGGAAAACAACGTCGAAACCATCGACAACGTAATTGCCAAAAGCGCCATTGCAGCGACAGCGCCACATAGTTTACACAAAATCTCAAAGGATTCACAACCACCAAGTCATCTATATGGCAACACTGCATATGTACAGATTACAAAAAATCGCTCAAATCTTTTGCGTGTCACTGCGCAATTTAGCTCGTGACATCAGCTGTAGTAGAACATTTGGGCCTCCAAGTTGATAAATCCCCATGCGGGACTTTCAAAACGAGTCATCAAGCCTCAAATGACACGCTACAGTCAGGTTGGGCCGGTATGTTCTAAAACGGTGTCCTACTGCACGAGAATAAGACAGGTCAGTAGGTCAAGTTAACACAATTCACGAGTCAGAGGTCATCTTAGCAATGTCATCAATGGTCTGAATTTTCAGCAACCTACCGGTTCCACACATACGCGCATAAATCTGGCCATCGCGCACCGAGACAAACTTCCATTTGGTCGCCCTTTTTTGCCTATGGCTTTGCCAAGTAGTCGCTTGCATTCAGGGCACAAATTCTCGTTCATAAACTGATCTATGCGCCTGAAAGCCGATATCTTTGGAAGATAGCCGGGCCTTCTATCCTTCTCGAGAACGGCGTCACGCTTCCGTCGAGAGGTGAATTGTGCGGTTATGTTTTTGCAGGAAGAATTGCCTCTTATACGTCAGTTCTGTGCACCACATCGATCTCAGCAAGCGAGATAACTTCGCCGGTCTTGTTGCCAAGCTTTAACATGATTTTCTCCAGGCTTTCGTTGGCATCTACGGGTATATCTTTTATTTCAAGATTCGCATTCCGCGAATACTGCTCCCACTGCACTATCCGTTGTTCATGAATTTCTGCCTTGGCAGAAAGCGACTAACACTGTTGTTTCAAGCTGGCATTCTCGGTTTTTAGTGATTTATTCTCGTCTATGGCTGTCTTGAGGTCAGCTTTCGTTTCCTGGTAGCTTTGATTAATGAAAGTAAAGCTCTTTCCTGGACAGAGCAGTAGCCAGTTCCTTGCTCATTTTAGACCTTTTTTGCGTGAACAAAGCAATGAAAAACTGAAATATTTCTAACAATCAGCTATTGGCAGCAGCAGCGGTGTGGCAGACGTTTAACAGAAACAGTTACAGTGGACATGAAAACCAAAACACCAACCTGCAGCAAACACAGAAAGTCGGCTCCAGGCTGCTTTGACGTGCACCAGGCTGCTCACACCGCTGCTACCATGTTTTATTTATACCAAAAGCTTACTTGTGGATCACGAAATATTAAATATGATCTCTCGTTTCGGCAAGGAGCGGTGTATATTTGTAAAAATGACGGAAAACGAACGTTCATTTCAAGGGGTGGCATTCGTACGACATGTCATTTTCAGTTTTCGTGATGATTGCTAGGTGGTGGATTACTTTATCGTTTGCGATGATGCGTCAGACGTGTAACGCTGCGATCCGATGAAAAGTGTTTAGAATCACAGGGAAAATGGAACCGATTTTGAACTTTGCAAATGTAAGAAGTTGTTTTCGCACGGTGGGGACCAAACTGGCAAAATCTTCGCCCACGGTGTACTCGGTTTCCTTGAATTCACGACCAAAAGAAAGAATTGCGCATTTCGTTTTATGAAAAGCAAACTTAACTTTAATAGCCTAGCATGGGTTTGAGTGAATTTGCCGAAACGGTGTGCATGATAAATATCTTTAGGGTCTATGTTTGTATGTAAGTAGTTGCGACAGAAGTCAGTGATGAACTGTTCCGATTGAACGAAAGTTTCCTTTGTGCTGGTTTCAGGGATGCTGTAAAATATTAGGCTGTTCCTGCACGAATGATATCCTGCATCATCCAAGCGATCTTCAATCCAAGCCAGCTGTTTGCGCGGTATCTGCCCGCAGGCTATCAATATCGGTCCTAATCGATAGAAGGCTTTGGTAATGTAATGGTCTTCCAAGTCTGTTTGGCGTTGGCTTCCGGCTATTAATGTTTGTTCGGTTATTAGTAGCTTGTGTTTGAGGTTTTTAACCTCTGAAATTAGCTCTGACTATCCGGCAGTTGGTTTCCGTATTTGAACCAGTACTGCAGTGACATCCGGACCAGGGTTAGATTGTACACCACCAGCCAGTAAGAACAAACAGCGGATTACAGCAGCCATTTCAACAGCGACATCAAAACACCACCAGTGGCGTAGCCAGAAATTTTGTTCCGGAGAGGGGGGGGGGGGGGGGGGGGCTCAGGTTGCAGCGCGGCCTCCTCCTTATAGAATTTGTCGTGGGATCAAATGCATGAATAATAACTGCATTGCCAATTTCATTGTATATTAGATGCTGCAAACGAATTATTGAATGCTAGGCACTGTCCATTCAAATATGTATGTTTTCATAAAAAAATATTCGTATGCCCCGAAAATTGTGGCAGAAATGACTGATATCAATGCTTCCGTGTGTCTTTTGTCTAATTAATAAGTATTGAAAACATCACATGAACTTTAGAACTATTGACCCTTTTCGCGGAGCAGTTTGTTTTAGAGAAACGAGATGGCGCTCACGGCGGCGCGCCATACCTCTCCTCAGCGACCGCGCACGAATACGAAACCATTACCGCTTCTACCTTGCTTCTGTGCGATCAGCTGTCGGAAATGCAACTGAGTTTTCGCTAACACACTGTGCTCCAATCATGCTAGATTGAATAATGTAATGTGAAAGACGTGTGCAGTAGTTGGCTGCAAAAATAGTGACTGGCATGTTAAGGAATAGAATGAATCTGTGTGGCGAAGTTCGCGGACAGCTGCTGCAACTGTCCGAACGTGTTACCGCCACTTCGTGATGTACGGCTTTCCTCGAGGATACAGAAATTGGCTCATCCGCCCGCCTTGTATCGCTAACCTTCAAAGAAAGGGCTTCATCCCCAGAACGTCGGCAAGAGTGAGTACCACTCGTTAAACAATGCAAAGGGAGTAGCGCCGCTTCCTGTCATAGTAAGTTTCGCGCACGTTATCACACATCTGTCCAAATGGCAGGAAAACTTACGCCCACCCTATCGCCGACATATCAAGAATAAGTCAATGGACGCACACTTGAATATATGCGCACTGTATACACACAATAAATGACGGACTACACCTATGGCGCGCCAATCGTGGAAGCTGAGTGTTTCATGACGGTCCACAAGAGTAAACAAGTTACTAGCTGTAATATATATTTGCTACAAGGTATTACAATCTACAAAACAGCTACGTTTCAAGCCTTGTGCGCAGCAAAAACAAATCTATCGGAACTGAGCACACCCGCGAGCGATTAGGCAGAAAATAATCAGATAGTGGCCGCACCGAGGAACTTCTCTAAGTCAGAAACTGACAAGCCACTGCTTAAAAATATTTTCCGAATAAAGAACAAGGAGCAAAAGACAAAGAATCCTGACTGAATTCATAATCGGAAAGCCTGGATAGCTTGGAATACGTATTTAACCCCGCTTTTAGAACAAAGCACCACATACGCTGCTTGCGCCGTTTGGAAATAGCTTAATCAGCCCCGAAAGCGCTTTTGCATGTTCTCTGAAGCTGCAGGTGATCAAAGCTTCGTGTCGTCCACCTAGTCACAGTCTACGATATCTCCGAAAACAGATTTTCTAAGCCGCGCCACCGTCATACACTTCCATTGTAAACAAGGAGGCAGCGGAGGCAGTTGAGGCAAGCAATGGACGCGTCACCACGTGATCAAATATGGCAGTGCCCACGGGATTGCCGCGAAACGGGTCAATATCAGTTCGAAACCAGCAAAGCAGTGCATGCAGCTTATATGAAAAACGTAAAGGCCATGAAATGAATAAGTTGAGGACAAATATTTTGATGAATCTTTGACATTCAAGAACCTTGTTCATGCAACGGCCAGGAAGAAACCTCAATGATGCTATCCCTCGTTGCAATCGATTGCGCAGGAGCAGCTGTAATTCGCCGTGTATTGTAATTACACCGAGATAATACTCGCAGCAGTGAGTACAAATAAAAAGTGGGAGTTCTGCAAAATATATATTAGAAATGCGAAGATAGAATGGAATATAGAAATGCGAAGATACAACTCGCTAAAGGGCAAAAAAAGAGTCGCTGGAAACAAAGTTCACTGCTTGTATACACAAAACCTCGCAATAAGATATTTAAGAATACGTACGAGTCTCCAATAAATCTACGTATTTAAGCAAACGTCAGTGTATATAATGCGTCAAATAAGACAAATAAACATGTTGCTCAGTCACAGATAGTAAACTTTGCGCACAGAAAGACAGATGATCTAGGCAAGAACATAACTATGATCGCAGAAATCGTGATATGTACTTGGGCCATGCAGCGGTCGCGACAGTGTCATGTGGGTAGAATAATAGAGGAATAATGCATAAATCAGTACGAAAATGTGTGATTTAACTGCCTGCACAACGCCAACAATTATTCTGCACCCAAAATTAAAGGAGGGTATTCCTTCGTTTCAAAAAAGAAATAAAAGGTAGCTGAAATGGAAAGAAAAGGACAAACGAAGGCCACAGATAATGCGGTGAGTTGAACTACCCAATATCCGAGTGTGTTTTTGGCGAACGCTGCGTGGGCCGGGCTTTCAATGAGCAAGGCCGGTCAAAATTAGTTATTGGTATCCTCGTAATTTTTCTATTCGCCTGATAATTGTGATCATGATGCTAACGGCTAGAATAAACGGCGAAGATTTCTGCGGTTTTAAAAGCTAATGAACGGTCATACGTTTTCATAATTCAGAACTTATGGACCTGAAGGAACAGTGCTTTTTACTTGCATTGATTTTTGCTGCTTCGCTATCTAAAGGACAAACTTCTCTCGGTGGGAAAGTTGAGCGAAGCGGTCAATGACTTTGGACACGCTGATGCCGACGTCTCTGTGGGTGTATAGAAGCGCCAGCCTAACCATGGGTTCCGCAGACATTGTAGAGCGCAAGTAGTTTTTTAGTAAACTCTTGTTAAAAAAATATTCTCTGCGCTGGCAGTGGTCACTGGAAGGGGGTGACTAGAAGCTGCAGCAGTATTTACACATTTACATAGAACCTGCTGTCGCAGTGAGAGATGGGCATCTATTCCGGTGCTAAAACCTAAAACACTCCCTTGATGTCGTTGGCATACTTGCTTAGGTACCTTGCAGAAACACTAGGCTGTTCGATTCCAGCGATGTCCGTCGTTTTGTCAAGAAGTATGGAGAAGCACCCTGCTTTTGAATCTAAGCTTTCTTTGATAATGTCACCACAAATTTCTCTAATTTGGTTTTGTGGGTCTGGGCTTAAATACGAGGCAATACTGGGGCTACTTTCCAAATGGTTCTTCAGATATGTATCTCCACAATCAGCTCGCATGCGAAGAAGCACTCTGCAAATGCCTGTATTTTCAGCAGGGGCATTGCTTAAATCCATAGGGCCCCTGTCCCTGTGGCCACGGAGAGCCAGACCTTGTCACCCGCAAAAAAAAATCTCAATAATAAGCCGTTTACTTTCTTCTGTTTCCTCATATTTTGCTTTGCCTGCCCTGGTCCAGCTGATCAATCACTTTGGGCACGCTTCCTGAAAATGTTTGCAGAAAATTATCAGCTGCTAGCTGACAGTCATGGTGATATTTAGTATTTTCGCGTGTGTGGGAGATTGCGAGCGCGCGCTTCCATTTATGGAGCGGCTTGGACACGAGCGTTCCAGTGCGCGCATGTTGGCCCAAGTTTATAAGAACATTAACCCCATAAAGTTCTAGAATTGAAAATCTTTTAAAGCATGGCTTTGGAAATGTCAGCGCACCTTTCGCGTCAAAAGTTTATGAGAACTTTATACCCATAAAGTTTCGTAATTGAAATCCACGCGCTCCGTTTATTCCGCGGCCGCTGCGAGATGCCGCAACGCGCCCGCTCGCTATCGAAAAGCCATTGAAAGTTTGTGCTCGGATGGGGCTCCGTGCGTTACGTGACTCCAGGTGCAAGGGCATTGTCACGAAATCCATCCCGAGTTCGCAATGTTCGTGCCGAAATGTGTTTTCGAGCGTGAAAAGGACATTGTAGACAAAATCCAGCATGATTGCCGGCGTCGGTGGTAGTTTTGGTCGGCGGTGCATGCCAGCACGAAAAAATTTCGGGGGGGGGGGGGGGGGGGGCTGAAGCCCCATCAGCCCCCCCCCCCCCCCTGGCTACGCGCCTGAACACCACCGTGGGCCCAGTAGCTGCACTAAGAAGCAATTGCTCGTCCTCTTAGAAAGAAGGTAATACTGTTTGCAGACCTGTGTGGCGAAGACGAATGAATTAGGTGTCATAGTTGTGGTGCTGCCACCAAATCCACAAAGTGTTGAGCTTGGGCAGTTTTCACTTACCTAAGAGGATTGCTGGAATGGAAGGGACGCTCTTCAAGTGAATACAGTGCCGCCATATTGTGGTGGGCAAAAAGCTTGGCGGCTGCCAGATTGTGTGCAGTGCACGGTGATCTTTCCTGGACAAAGGCGCCACTGCAACAGCTTCGGATGCATGCAGCCCGATTGCAACGAGCATGGTTCAATCTTGAGTGTTAGATGAACCATGCTCGCCACCCCCAAATTTAAGTTGGCCCACGTCCAAATTTCAAGCTGACCCACCCCTACCTTCATATTGGCCCACCCCCAAACATTAAGTTGGCCCCATCCCAATTTAAAGTTGGTCCACCCCTATTTGAAGCTGAGTACGTTAAAATTTCAACTTGGCCTACGCCCAAATTTCAGTTGGCCTACCACATAATTTGGAGTGGGCCACTCTCTAGATTTCAGTTAGCCCACCCCAAATTTCAACTTGGCCCACACACCCAAATTTCAAGTTGACTACCCCCAATTCTAAGTTGGCCTACCGCCAAGTTTCAGTCTAGTAATGGTGATCACTTGCGGGAGAAAAATGGCGGCGAAAGCGCACGATAGGCTATATGGCCGGTTTCCTGCCTACCACACGATGGCCGACGGTGGCTCGACTGTCCTTTATGGGTAGGTACAGGCGGCTTCCACTCCCGCAAATTTTTGTATCCTCTTAGTCATTTATAGCTAGCGAAACAAGGGTCGTTGACGACAATAGCACCTCCCAGGCTGAACCGAGGGGTGGGTACCCGACGGACAGCGTCGTTGGAAGGGCCGGTGTAGTGCAGCAGAATTCCATCGCATGTTCAGTGCGCTGTAGTGGGCTTGCTGTAGAATGGGTTAGATAGGTATTTCCAAGAGATAGCCAGGCGATCTGAGCGATCATTCAGGTAATCGACAAAAGCAGCGATAGCTTTCCGGAATCCCGCAGGCATGAGAGTACCGCAGCGATGCAGTCACCTGAAACTCCTTTCCACTATCGTGCAGTCTTCGATTATTTTCACCACATACGTGTATCACGGCTGCACCGGAACTCAGCCACCGCCTACCCGAAGTGACGCATGTTCCACCAAAGATTGCCAGCAGTGCACTTTGCCTGTTGCAAGAAAGCTGCTCATCACGCCTTGGCAATTCACATCGCCCTAAGCATCACGAGATGGCTTCTTATGGGCGTCAGTTGCCTATAGGCAATATATTAAAAAAAAACATTTGTTCCTGAGTGTCGGTATTAGGTACGATGTTTCTGGCTAGATGCTTCTGTCCCACAATGAATGAGTGGCAGCAAGCGTCATTTGTTCCAAGAAGTATGGCACGAAACTGTTTTTATTTTGAAAGCACGGCCAGAGGAGGAAGTCCGATGGAAGATCTGCGGTTATAGTGGTATGACACACGTGATGTGAAGAAAATTTATTCTACACCTAATACGACGACAGCTGCCTGTAAATATTCCAAACGAGGCCATAGTTGTCTTCGGGGGTATCCCACTTCCTGTTTTCTTTGTGGTTTAAAACTTTCCGCAAGCACGTTTTTTTTTCTTTTCGCTGATTATTATCATTTTCGATGTGTTTTGCACATATTGATGAAAAATAACCTTCTATAGTTATGTCTCGTTCTTGAAGGATTAAACAGTGAGGCGATCCTTACAGTATGTGCCACCTGGGCCCAGTCTGTGTATACTCCACCCAATCATGACCATGAATTGTAGTATAACCTCCCAATGCATGTTTTGCAATAAATGAACGTGTGTTTACATTAATCCGTAAACACGTCATTACTCATTGGTCTGCGGTTGCACAAGCGGCATCTACCTAACTGCTCCCCCCCTCCCCAACGCTGCATGCGGACGCTCAGCTCCCCTTGGCAGCAAACCTCCGTGTGAGGGTTTTGGTAATTCATACGTAAAAAGAACATGTACTTCAGTAGCATAGACGACATTGATAGACATCTTTATAGCTGTGCAGCTTTCGTTGTTGGCGTACGTGGCGTCGCCGCCGATAGTGTAGCGATGCAAATTAAGCCCCGAGTTCAACGTACTATACCGATCGCTTTCCTGTTAAGCAGCTGGCAAAGTCCGCTAGCGTACGGGAAGCATGTAAATACCGCAGCGATCCAGCCGCCTCAAACGCGTTTCCGTTTTATCGTGCAGGGGAGTTCCCGTCATCTGCTCCAATGTAAAAAATAAGGAAATTCAGAAGTTTTACGTGCGAAAACCACGACAGGATTATCAGGCCCGCCGTAGTGGGGGATTCCGCATTAATTTCGACCACCTGTGGTTATTTAACGTATCCCCAATGCACAGTACACGGGCGCTTTTTTGCATTTCGCCTCCATCGCAATGCGGCTGCCGCTGCCGGGATTTGACACCGCACCTTCGGGCTTAGCAGTGCAACGCCAAAGCCCCGTACATGCACCTCCACGGCCGGTCAGTGCAAAAAAAAAAGAAAAAAAAAACATCTAGCAATCGTTGTTTGCTGGTACTTTCTTGCCCACAAGAGTCATTTTCTATACATAGGTATCGAGTGTGTTCACTTAGTTAAAGGGATACGGACACGAAAATGTTGAAAATGAATCCTCCGTGTGTGATTATATCGAAAAGAAGTAGTCACTTAGCTCATTTTTGAGCCGATGGCTTTATTTTTGGCGTTTTTGTGAGCGCGCGCCTCGCCGCCAGACCCGCGGGAGTTGGAAGGCGTGACGTCACGATTCACTCGTCGGATAACCAGCCAGCCGGCAGCGGTCATTCGAAGCGCGCCGACGCCGCCATCGCGAGCATGGATTCGCGTTCTGGTGCATCTACCACGGATGAGAACACGTCTGAAGACGAGGACCATTCCAACTTAGCAATAAATATTACCGCTTACGGTTACGAGCCTTCCGCGTCAAGCGATGAAGAAGATCAGGCCGCCGTGGAGGTCAGGTCTTCGCGAAGCGTAGCTCGAAGATTTCACTTTGCACCAGACACTTATGCAACAATTGTTTGTCATTTCCTCTGTAAACTTGCTTTCTTAAGAGCGCACGCAGGCGAGGCAGCTGCGGGGTACTTCCACACTGCGTGCACGGTGGCCGCATTTCGATGGTGGCGAAATGTGAAAACACCCGTGTACTTAGATTTAGGTGCACGTTAAAGAAGCCCAGGTGGTCCAAATTTCTGGAGTCCCCCACTCCGGTGTGCCTTACAATCAGATCGTGGTTTTGGCACGTCATCATCATCATCATCAGCCTATATTTATGTCCACTGCAGGACTAAGGCCTCTCCCTGCGATCTCCAATTACCCCTGTCTTGCGCTAGCGTATTCCAACTTGCGCCTGCGAATTTCCTAACTTCATCATCCCACCTGACTTTCTGTCGTCTTCGACTGCGCTTCCCTTCTCTTGGTATCCATTCTGTAACCCTAATGGTCCACCGGTTATCCATCCTACGCATTACATGGCCTGCCCAGCTCCATTTCTTCCGCTTAATGTCAACTAGAATATCGGCTATTTCCCGTTTGTTCTCTGATCCACACCGCTCTCTTCCTGTCTCTTAACGTTACTCCTAGGATTTTTCGTTCCATCTCTCTTTGTGCGGTCTTTAACTTGTTCTCGAGCTTCTTTGTTAACCTCCAAGTTTCTGCCCCATACTTTAGCACCGGTAGAATGCAATGATTGTACACTTTTCTTTTCAACGACAGTGGTAAGCTCCCAGTCAGGATTTGGCAATGCCTGACGTATGCACTCCAACCCACTTTTATTCTTCTGTAAATTTCTTTCTCATGATCAGGGTTCCCTGTGAGTAATTGACCTAGATAAACATACTCCTTTACAGACTCTAGAGGCTGACTGGCGATCCTGAATTCTTGTTCCCTTGCCAGGCTATTGAACATTATCTTTGTGTTCTGCATATTCATCTTCAACCCAATTCTTACACTTTCTCGATTAAGGTCCTCAATCATTTGTTGTAATTCGTCTCCATTGTTGCTCAATAGGACAATGTCATCTGCAAACCGAAGGTTGCTGAGATATTCGCCGTCGATCCTCACTAGCTCCTAATCCTTCCCAGTCTAAGAGCTTGAATACTTCTTCTAAGCATGCAGTGAATAGCATTGGAGAGATTGTGTCTCCTTGCATGACCCCTTTCTTGATAGGTATCTTTCTACTTTTCTTGTGGAGAACCAAGGTAGCTGTGCGATCCTTGTAGATATTTGCTAAGATATTCACGTATGCCTCCTGTACTCCTTGATTACGCAATGCCTCTACGACTGCTGGTATCTCTACTGAATCGAATGCCTTTTCATAATCTATGAAAGCCATATAGAGAGGTAGATTGTACTCCGCAGATTTCTCGATTACCTGATTCATGACATGGATATGGTCCATCGTAGAATATCCCTTCCTGAAGCCAGCCTGTTCTCTTGGTTGACTGAAGTCAAGTGTTGTCCTGATTCTATTGGAAATTATCTTGGTGAATATTTTATACAATACTGAAAGCAAGCGAAGGGGTCTGTAATTCTTCAATTCTTTAACGTCTGCCTTCTTATGGATAAGTATAATGTTGGCGTTCTTCCAGCTCTCTGGTACACTTGAAGTTGTGAGGCATTGCGTATAAAGGGCCGCAAGCTTTTCAAGCATGATATCTCCTCCATCTTTGATTAAATCTACTGTTATTCCATCTTCTCCAGGCGCTTTTCCCCTGGTCATGTCTTTCAAGGCCCTTCTAACTTCATCGTTAGTTATAGAAGGAGCTTGTCTATCCGGTTCACCACTATTTCGAATGAAAGTAGCTTGGCTGTTTTGGCACGTAAAACCCCATAATTTATTTTTTTCAGCACTGTATGGATGACTGAATAGTAGTTTATGCCGACAGATGGCAGCACCTGTCTGTCATTCTGCCCGTTTTTTTTTTTTTTTTTTTTTTTTTTTCTGTGGAGAAGCAAAGCTGTGTGTGTGTCTGATCTCGTGAGTCGCGCTCGCTAGCCTTGTATTGTTTTACTATACTTTTCCAACATTTACTGCCTTCGTGCCCAACCTCGGGCATCTCGCCCCAGCCTCGCCCTCACGCTGCTCAAGAAGGCTGCACGTGAACGAAAACAGTAACGACATCTTTTCGCTTCATCTTTTCCAACCGCGCCGCTGATCATTTCTGCCTTGCATTTTCGTGAGAAGAGCGATGGCACAGCGTCAGGCCTTTTTAGTGCCTTTTTAGCGGCATGCCAAGGCTTTTCAGCACAGCCGGGCTGGTCACATAATCATCGTCGACGAAGTGGTCCGCGCAAATGAAATCATTTATAGAGGACTCCAGGCTGTGCGTGATGACAACAGGCTTGTATCCAAAGTTTACGCACCTTCTCGTCTCCGGGAAACGTGTTCGACGGCGTGTCACGACCGACGATGTTGGTATAACAGCAATGTCTGGGCATTTCCTTTTGCCGCGACGAACGCGTCAATACCGAGCGACGACCGCGGGAAGGCGC
This sequence comes from Dermacentor silvarum, assembly GCF_013339745.2. Classification (NCBI taxonomy): domain Eukaryota; kingdom Metazoa; phylum Arthropoda; class Arachnida; order Ixodida; family Ixodidae; genus Dermacentor; species Dermacentor silvarum. Next base: position 96,511,497 of record NC_051158.1, read on the forward strand.
ATGTAAGACGCACCAACTGCGTGGAGCGCCGACGGGGATAATGTTTCGGACGGACCACGTGCGAAGATCGCCTAAAGCGGTTAGACAAACGCAGCAAGGGACCGACACCCCCGGAAACACTGCGATGGCTGTGGCCGACCTTGGCCGCGCGCGCGCGCCGGTGCGGGTCATGACGTGCAATTTCAGCTTCTGCCGGCGGCCGCTTGGAGGCAAGGTGCAACATAAAATCGCAAAAAAAAAAAGATGTTTCTCGTTCTTTTTTTTTTCAAAGCAGCTTGTTGTATTCGTCATTTTCAACAGTTCAACTTTTGTTCCGATGCAAAAAACCACCCGCCAACTTTTGTGTCCGTATCCCTTTAAGCGGTTCCTCGCCGGTGATGTGGATCGAATCGGATCCCGGACCCCCAAGAGAAGAGCCAAGTAAAGAGCTTATTTATTTTTTCGTATAAAATTTGTTTACCGTAATGTTGATTAAAATTCAATGAAGTGATGGCCCCTCTCAACACAGTCAACGTGGGAAAAAATGGACTTCATCACGAAATTGCTGGCATTCATAATACGCTTTCCATGCTAGAAGAAATTTTGCGCTTGTCAGGAGAGAACACAGGCGCATGCCTGTTTTCGCGTCGGGCTACCACATTTTGTATCTACCACAGTTGGTTCCGTTAATGCTACCACAGTTGCTAGTTTTGACCGAAGGAATTGAAGAGCTCGAAATTAGCTCCCTCCGATATAATTTCTTTATACATGGTATTGAAGACAGTACCACCAAATCATGGGCTCAGTGCGAAAAAGTTGGTGAATTCATCAAGAAAGATGGCGCTAGCCTTGGGTAAAATGTAGGAACGCATATCCCGTGCGCACAGGCTAGGCAAATTCCCACCGAGAAAGTATAGACCCGGCACAATAAAAATTTGAGTTTTTGAAATTACGGGAGAGTATACTCGGAGTATAACTGCTAGAAGCAAACTCGGATCTTGTAGCGTACCAATACACGATTTCAGCCAGGCGACACGAAGCGCACGTAAAAAATAGCTACAGTGACGTTTCACTTCGTGAAAGCGCGTTACGCGCAAGCGTATGGGCGCCACGAACATGCACAGCGAGCACCACGACGTCGAAACACAACCGGAAAGGGTGCGAACGCGGCGATTCTCATCTCCACCTCCAGGCGCCTTCCTCCTCCGGCGCTCGCTTCCCTCGCGTCTTCGAGCACAGTTGTCGCCGATTTCACAGACGGGCCATCTACGCTTATGCGTAAATGTTCGCAGTTTCATCAGAAGCATTCACAGCGATACCAAGGTTCAGCTTTATGCTTGAAATCCTAGGACAGTATTGAACGAGAAAACAGGGAACCGAGGGGCACGATTTTATTAATCATATCATAAAAAGCCAACAAACAATGACACCAAGCACAACTTAGGGGAAATTACTTGTACTTACTAAGTGAGTTAAAGAAATGATAAATTAGTGGAAATGAAAATGGATGAAAAAATTGGTGCGGTTTAGCTTTGGTTAACCTGGCTGATAGCGAAAGCTTCACTGCCCTGGCTAGGCCTATTGTCGAGCTGTGGCCCAGGTGTGGTTTCGCAATGATATACAGACATGATTTCAATGAATACAGTTTTATTCATCATTTTTATGCCCATGAAGACACTGCGGTGATCAGTAAAGTAGTGAGACTTGGTTGGAACTCGCAGCCGGGCCCAACTCTACTCGGGTAACGGAGGCAATGTCTCCTTTCAGGTCTCCGTAAAGAGCTAAATATAGCCCGACATAGCATAAGCGCGCGCACACGTTATGTCACGTTGGCGAGAACAACAGCGGCTATAGTTCGACCGATGGTTTGACGTACTGGCGCCGCCAACCTAACCGGACGCGCGGCCAATGCGCTCCGACGCGTCCGGCGTCTGATGACGCTCGCCCGAGTGCCGATAACGTCGGAATATAAATGCGCCTTAATTCTCTCTTGTGGTTTGACCTCTAGCACTCAAGGTGAAAACTGTTGAGTCGCCGACGGCTGCCCGAGGTAGCGCAATGAAGCTTTCGCTTCAAAAACAACTGGCCGCAGGTGTGGGACGATCCCACGTCTTCGCATTACGCGTGCGATGCTCTTACCATTGAGGTACCGCGGTGCCGTTTTCCCATCCACTTTCCGGCGTTTTTATGTTTTACAACTAGGGCTAACCCTGGGACTGTTAGCCAGTGCCACCACTCAGAAACCTAGGCGGCGGATGTGGAACATCCTTTCTGCCGCAGGCGTCGCGAGTACCTGGTCTTTTTAGATCAAGGCAAATTATGAATAAACCCACATATGCTACCTGAAGGCATCAATGTTGCCAGATTCAAGCCCTCGTTATGTAATGAACGAGAAAAAAAATCGGCTGTGCTTTAGCTCTGGTTAAACCTAGTCGAGTAGCAATAGCTACAGACGCCCGGCTGCGCTTAGGCGTCTAGCGGAATCCCTTTCACGGCGTTTGGCCAACCGTTTGGCCAACCCACGGCGTTTGGCCAACCACGCCCCTCTTGAGTCTCTTCAGCGCGCTGTCTCCTCAATTCACTTCATGTCTACGGCGATCCCTGGCCTCCTTCAGGCTGGCCGACTTCTCACCATCCATACGGCGGCCTCAACTATTGCTGCGGCGACGCGAGCTCTCCCCTTCTATACTCCCGGTTATCACAGCGGTGGAGCGCGGGGTGTGACGTCATAAAGATGGCGCAGCGAGCGCCCAACGGCAGGAGCCATAGAGTTTCTAAATAATAGTAATATGAAACTCTATGGCAGGAGCGGTGGCCATGGAGTAACATACAAGGATAAGAGAGGACACTTCCATAGGTCCCTGCGGCCGATTTTGGTTTGAAGCGCACCTAGCGAGTGTGTGCAATCTACACAGACTCAGAGATTGGGACCGAAGAAAAACTAATCTCGTAGGCTATCTTATGGCGATTAGAAAAATTACACGGCCTCCAGGATTGCTTCCGTGCGAGTGCTCGTCCCGGAGGCTATATTTCGATTTTCTTTAACGCGTTGCTTGCATGCATCGAGTAGGTTCGTGTAAGCTGTACCGCCAGAGCAGCAAGCACACGATGCCACTGTGTGTTTATGTAGACATTTTTAATAAACATGACAAGTGTTGGAAGAGACGAAACATTTTATTTTCAAGTCATATTCTCAGTAAGCACATGCACACTTTTTTTTCGGAATGCTCGATGAACGCAAGCACAGAAAGATGGTTGCACTGCAAAGTGCAAGACGTGCCAATACAGGTGCCATATGTTGAGAATAAATTTCACTAAAGGAATAAACAGGCGATATTCTGAAAAACCCCACAGAACAGTAAAACTGCAGAAGACAGCATTAGCATTAAAGAGGAAAACAACGCTCGTCCTTTGAAGCCTAACCTTATTAAGTGCTAGTTTCGGGCTGCGTAGCAAACAAAGAATGGAGGCTGCACACTGCAGTTGTCAGCCAACCACGCTATCTCCCTGTCCCGCCGTTGTTACTGCACCACGCAACACAGCAGTCATTGCCGTAGTACTTGACTACGGACGGCATGACCTGACAAAAAAAAAGTATTCGTTATGTGTTCTCTCCCGCCTTCACACAAATTTTCACCTACGCACTTCAGATCGCCCTTTCGCGAAAAGCGTCACGTGCAATTGTCGCAGCTAAAAATAAAGCAACCTTCGGTGCCATGCATGCGCTACTGAGGCAGGAGTGTTTATTCAGAATACGTCGTAGCCACAGCTTAAAAACATTCTTCTCAATTCGCAAGTTATCTCTAATTGCGCTCGTAACAAAGGCTTCAAGCAATCTGCGCACACCACGAATTGCGATCCTAAGCATAACTGCATTCTTTCACACAATCACTACGTATACCGGCGTGTGCCGACTCACTTTCTCGCGCCAAGAAACGATTTTCTCTCAAACGTGCTTCGCAGCATTCCAAATTGCTGTTTCTTACATAATGTGAATCAATCCACGAACATCATGCGCGAATTGAAGAACACAAAAAAGCTCTCTGCGCTGAAGAGCACAATGCGACAAATGTCAACTGACGGCTGAAGTGACAAATACATAATCAATCTGCAGAGTAATGAAGGAAAAAAAGAACGTATATAATGAAGGCCTTTTTACCAAGCAGCAGCCAAGCAGACAGACATTGTGGCAGACGAACCCAGCAAAGACCACGCAGACGTTATCGCACACCTTTTGTAGCGTCGCCTTGCCTGATCACACCATGGCCGATATTTTTTGGCGATGCGTTATGCTTTATTGTATATACTAGACTTATCATCCAGCACTCACGGCCAGCTGATCCCTTTGATAACGTCTAGGTCTACAGCCACATAGACAGGTAGGACGTATTATTCACTAGAAAAGTTCCTATAGCAGATAACTAGTACGCGCGTTCCCTTGGAGACGGATTTTTGTTTGCCCTCTAGCGGGCGGCATGAAGCTGCGTAGCTCGGCTGCTTTTAGGCTGGAGTGGCCACTCTTGTAATCCGTATGTTACTCTACGCGGTGGCCGTGCGGCGACCGCGACGAGGCGAGTTGCCGGAGAATCGAGGCCCGTGATGCGACGTCCCACAAAGGGTGCGACGAGAGCGCCAGCTGTGGCGGTTGCCAGGCAACGGCGGACGCGCGCGTGTAGGAGCGGTGGCCGCGCGGCGACCGCGACGAGCCGATTCCCCGGAGAATCGAGGCCCGTGGTGCGACATCACACAGAGGGCGCGGCGAGCGCACAATGGCTAAAGCCCCTTGATGTTAGAAAGTAGCGACACTCTCCCCCACGCGCGCGCTTTCCTCCTCAATTCTCCTCGGATTTCTCCCCCTCACCGGGCCGGCGCGGCGCTGAACCCTCCAGTGGCTCGCTGCAGCCGCATTAGAATCAATGCGCGCGCTTGTTTATTCGGCCCTTTGAAGCGTTGTATGGGAATTTATCCCTTGTGAAACTGTCCTGACGAAAGTACGTTTCCGATAGAACGTCGTGCCATTTTTTAGGACGCTTCGATAAATACAAGCGGAAGCGCTCCGAAAAAATGAGTACCAAGCAGTGGCTGAGCTGTTTACCTCTACGTCGCAGCTTGGGTTGTCCGTAACGCGGAGGTGTATTGGGTGCATACACGGTGTAAGAATAGTAAGAATATAAGCAGCGTAGCGTATAAACGAGAATTTGGTTCACTATCTTCGCTCTTAAAAAGCTCAGAGAAGGTAACCAAGAAGAAATGTGCTAGTTTACTTAAAGTTAATTCGCCAAAATGAGTGGGCCAAAAGCCTTTGTACCAATGCCACTGTGCGAAATACGTGCTTTGTTTGCGAAACAGCTAACATAGAACTTTACACACGCGCCTGTATTCCGTCACTATGAAACGACGAGAAATTACATTCCATCACCTCTGGGAATAACCTAAGTCTCTCTCTCAAAAAAAAAAGGCTGATTGCTTACACGTAAACTGTTAAGACTGGCACTTGATAATTAACTTACAGACTTCAAGATGTCAAGTTTATCAGAATTGAGGGAGATTAGCAGAAGCGCGTGGCTTGTACTTAATGAGCATGCGCGAATAATACATAATAGCACTTATCTACCTATATATTGCGGTTCACGCCTTCGCAACATAAAGTACATAAATAAAACAAAATGCTCGCAGTATTGAAACTTTGCAAAGATACAATAAGCACGTAATAAGAGTAAAATAGTTCTTTGGCTTCACAAGTATCAGGCGCAAGAATCACACGCACACACACACACACGCACACACATACATGCACACACATACACGCACACAAGCACGCACTTACACAAACACGCACACACACGCACACAACTACAAAATATGAGTTACAGGCATTAACTCACAAATTACATACATTTGAAAACTAACGCACGCGCGAAAACACAAAAAGCTTTGTCACGGCTCGAAGAGTCAACGAAAATTTCAGCCGACTCACTTAAAAAAAAACTATATGCACAGTTATCGGTGCTCTGTATTAAACTGAACGAAGAGTCCGGCTATGCGAAGAGCATTAAAATCTCCATGCAACTTCATCCACAAATATGAGGAAAGCTGCAACATTCACCTCGCAAAGAACGGCGTGCTTAGAAGGGGCGAAATCCCTTCTCCCGATGTTATGGAGCCACTGCTTCCGACGCACGACATTCCGTTCACCTCGGGGGATATAAAATAAGGCTTGCCCTTTCTCTGGCCTGCTGCTGCATTGAAACGCCCACCTCAGATTCCTACGAAAGGATGGAAAAACTTGGGAAACACACGTTCGGAGCGGCAGGGCGACCACCACTTGGACTGCTCATGGCGATCTGGAGAAACGGAGAAACTAAAGCCGCACGAAAGCAAGTTTCGCGCCGTTTTCGTGACGTCAGGGTCACCTGACGGGGTAGTCTCGAGCGCCGCAGCCATTCAGCGTGGCGGATGCGCTCCCTCCGCGAAAGAGGGGGAGAAAAAGAGGAGGTTGACCGCGCCGGCGAGGGTGTTGCGGCGTAGATCAAAGCGTGTCGCTACTTTCTAACATCAAGGGGCTTTAACAATGGCAGGAGCGGTGGCCGCGCGGCAAACGCGACGAGCCGAGTTGCTGGAAAATCGAAGGCCGTGGTGTGATGTCACAATGCGGCCACGGCTCAAAGTGCGGCGACGGCGAAGAGGCGAAAACCTGACGGAATGTAGCTATCACTACAAAAATATGCCTCCATTCCACCCTGTGAAAGTGGATGTAGAGCGAAGCTGGTGCGGACGTTAGGCAAGTAGCACCTCGCCAAATGACGCTAGACGGCGTTAACAATTGCACCATCACCACAAGCGACGTACGTCATGTGCGGAAGTGCAGCATGCATCTTCATTCTTCTAGGCCGTCGGCCAAGCGCCTCAGTGAACTAATTTAATGTTGAAAAGTAAATTGCGTCAGAAAATTCGTAAACCACGGCTTACCCACAAGCTGCAGACATGATACCTTCGGATTGTTATTCCAATTTGCGAGAAAACATAAACCTGTTGCGCAGAAACTAAAAGCAAGGTCATTTTTCAGCTGCCATTTGGGGCCTCTCTGAGTGGCCGCGGCCGCTGGGTGGCGGTACCGCGCTAACGGTACAAACGGTACTGGACCGTGCCAAAGTATCTGTATCTGAAAAGCGTGGACACAGATTGGAGGAAGAGGTCAAGAAAGTGGGCAACCAAGTACAGGATAGTCGAAAATGTAAATAGACAACGAGGCGTCATCAGAAAGAAAGTGAGAGAAATAGAGACAGTGAATTGGATGCGAAGAATGGAAACAAATAGGACAATGGAGATTTACAAGAATGAGAAGAAAGAAATTAGGAGGGAAAATCTGTACGATGAGGCTCGAACCGGTTGCCTAAGGACGAAAACATATCGGAGCAAATATTCGGAACTAGATCAGGCATGTGTATGCTGCAGTAAAGATCCGGAGACCACTCAGCACATCCTAAGGGAATGCGAAGGGATTCACCCAGTAAGAACCGTAGGTAACGTACAGCTTCCAGAAGCGCGTGGGTTTAAAGTTGAAGGAAACAGAAACTGAAACATCAACCGACCAGCCGTAGAGATAAGCAAGAGACGATTCGAGTATTGGTGGGGAAAAAAAGCAGGGAAGAGATTGATACGACCTGATCTCTTAAAATCATAGGTAGCACTACAAAGTAGATTTTGGAAAAAAAAAACTGTCAGCCGTTCCACTGGGGTGGAGATGGAAGACAAGCGAAGCTGTACTATGGTGGGAACTAAGTAGTCACAATTATGACTTTTAAGATGTGATGGTGTAATTGGTTATTTTAACTATTAAAGAATGATAAATATATATGATCCGGTGGTTTTCATTTATTTAGTGACCACAGAGACCATGGCCTTATACACCACCAAAGCCGGGCAAAGGTTGGCACTTTCTTTATAAACACGTCACCAACGCCGCGCGCGTTCGGTGCGAACGCGGGCAAAGCACCGCCGACGTCGACAACAGTTCTGCGCGTTGCTGGTGCTGCTCCCCTCTCCCTCCCTCCCTCCCTCCAGTCCACCAGTCCACCCACGTCCTCTCGCGCGAAGGAAGAGGTCGCGTTTGCTCTCCGCCGTGCGTTCGCTCCCCGTGAAAGCGCGCGTCCCTCGCGCGTTTTCACTTGCACATAGAGCATACGACCAATGAGTTTTTTCTACACGCGGACACGACCATCGGAGACTGAGCCCTTAACAGCTTCGCTGTGAAAAGGGAACCGAGGGGCCAGATATTTATTATTCATATCATAAGAAGCCAACAAACAATGACACCAAGGACAACATAGGGGAAATTACTTGTACTTACTAATTTAATTAGAGAAATAATAAATAATGGAAATTAATATGGATGAAAAAAACAACTGGTCGCAGGTGGGGAACGATCCCACGTCTTCGCATTACGCGTGCGTGGTGGTTGCGCTGGCTAACAATCCCAGGGTTAATTCTAGTTGTAAAACATAAAAACCCCAGAAAGTGAATGGGAAAACGGTAACGCGGTAGCTCAATGGTAAGAGCATCGCGCGCGTAATATGCGAAGAAGTGGGATGGTTCCCCACCTGCGGCCAGTTGTTTTTTTCATCCATATTCATTTCCATTAATTTATAATTTATGTAATTCAATTAGTAAGAACGAATAATTTCCCCTATGTTGTCCTTGGTGTCATTTTTTTGTTCGCTTCTTATGATAGGACAGTACTGTAGCTGGCAAGGCAACTTACGCTGGGCAGAAGGAACAGTGCCCTGGCAGCTACCAGGCACCTAGGAATGCAAGCGTCATGAGCGCCACCAGTGGCATTGCAGGCGATGCACCTCGATGCTGTACGAGCCGAGACTGGAAACGACCGACGGGAAAGCGTCGGCATTATCTTCTGTATCAGTTATTCCTCTTAGTACCGTGGAAGCTACGAGCGTCCTTGGCCAAATAGGAGGGCAAACACATCTTAAGGTCGTCATTCAGCGTCTTGTCGTCTGCTAGCGGCAATGTCTGCTAAGACTTAAACTGCGCGGCAACATCCGCCGTTCTGATAGGAGCGGTGAATTTCGCTGGACATCGATAAGGCGTGCATATAAGGAGGCTTGCCGAAATGGACGATTCAAAAGAAACGCTCCAGCCAGCGTGTAATATGGAACTCATCGCTCGGGGTGGTTGCACCATCTCTCTATCCCGCTTCTAACGTCCACTTCGGCACGATGCGCTCGCTTGTGCGTAAGTGCACCCGTATTTTTTATTACGGAGTTAGTGTTCGCATATTTACCGAATTCTTTCTGCTCCGTTCCAAGCACCTTCAACACCAGCCGAGCTTCGTTGGTGAGAGAGGCTGCGCAGAGGAGAGGCTGCGCAGGCCATGTTCGGGAAGGACGAAGCACTACTCCGGAGGTGCTGTGGCTGTACCGACTGCACGTATGAATTTATCCAGCATCAAAGCAATTGCTAGGGCTTTTTTCAATGAGAATTATGCATATATGACAGCGTTTCATTCAAATGTTTTGTTCTTTGCACGTGTCCACTCGGCCAAGTGGAGAAGTTCATTTTCATTATCGTACAGCCCCCAATAAAACATTTGGTTACAAAGCCAGGACACATCACACAAAAAGCCGCTGCTGTGACCCGCTCTGTTCAAAGTAAACACCTGCCGACCAGGCCACTTTCCAAGACCATTAAGTCAAGCTACGGGTTTCTAAATATGGTATGGCAGTGTATCTCGCTATAGTCTACTAGAAGGGGGCAGTGTGTTCAGGGGCGGCACGCGCGATGCATTGCCGTGAGGCGGCAAAGTGTGCAAAGATCCGGCACTCAGATACCAGCCCATTAGGGAGCCTACATTCAAGCGCTGTTTAAAACGGCGTCGCATGTAGGCTCCCTACAGCCCATGCGACAGCAGCTCCGCCGCCAGCATCTGTCGCATAGGGTTTCCCGTCGCTCGTTCCTGCTGTTGTCAGTTGTGCTGATTGTGCGCCGCTAGCGTGTGCGTCGAACTTTGTGCTCTTAGCAATTTTTTTTAGTTTATGTAGTTCAAACGAAGCATTCGTTTAAAATAAAGGCTTGCTTTTCCCTCAGGTGTTCCAGATTGAATTAGACACAGCGGTTGTCGCTGCAATATGAAGATGCGAATGCAATATAAAGTATTGTATTACATGTTTTATCCAGCTTTCAAATAATTCATGTAAATGAAACTTATTTATTTATTTATTATTTATTTATTTATTAAAACGAAGCGTGCTGCCAGCTTGCATTACTCACATTACCTAAATAATCTAGTAGTTAGGTAAATATTCATTTTGTTAATAACTACATTTGCTATCCCTAGTATTGTGTTCATCCTGGGACTTCTTAGAAATAAGTAGCCAGCATCTTTATAGAATGCTCATGTATTGTTTGAGTAATATCTGCATACGAAGGAGTATATTTTCATTGATCACTTTGGTTTCACCTGTGGCATGTAATTGTAAGAATTGCATGTGCATTTCCACAGTTGATTTTCTGTAGCCTAATGAATAAGCAACAATTGTGACTTCTACGGCAAACTACTGTGTATCACTTGATTTCATACTCCCAAATTTTACGCAACGAGTTGGCTCCCTCTCCTTTCCAATAGGTTTAGGCTTTCTTAGACCCCCTATAAATAAAAAAATAAAGCTGCAAACATTCACAACCGCAACCGGCTTAACGAACCCTCGTTGCCCAGCGTGTCGGGGAAAACGCGGCGGCTTCCATGTAGATGATGATGATTATGATGATGATGATGATGATAATTTATTGGCATCCTCTTTGAAACCGGGCGGCGACAAATATGCACCTAGTCTACTTGATTTAATCAGGTATACTATACATGTGCTTTATCTAGCATTTTTGGATAACCTCTCATTATTCTTCTTCTTTTTCAAAAAATTTACCTTGTACCGCTACCTATGATTTTAAGAGATCAGGCCGTATCCATCTTTTCCCAACCAAAGCGCTTTCTGCGCTTGGGTTTCTGCGGGATTCCACTTTTCGCCCATGCTAAAATGGCGCCACCTGGTGAAGTCAAAACTTGCCTCAGCCACGGGCCCTCCATGAGCCCACTACCCTCTTCAAGTACACTGTAATCTCGCTGCGCAAAAATCTGAGCTCGCCGGCCCCGTAGTTCTGGCACTGCTGCGAAAAACTACTGAATCAGTTAAGCCCGCGCCAAGTGAAGTAATAGATCCGTAAAAACACTGGCACCGGTAGCAGGGAAATTTAATTATTTTGAGATTGTGAACCCAAATGTTATTGTTTAGTGCTTTAGGACCAACGATATACGCTGGGAACGAAATTATTTATGACTCTGTGCTGTGCCATTGCTGAACTTAATGAGGACCATAAACCCTGGACTCGGTCTTTCCATCGTCGCCATTCTAATTGCGTCGTCCGACACTCATCATGCCGTCGGCAAACCATAGCCGTCATGCCGTAGTCGTCACGCTGTCGTTTTACCTTCGTCATCGCTTCAGTAACGTCCTCCTGTTGTCATCACTGCGTCGACGTCATACAATCATAGTCATGCCGCCATGTTCATATGACAGACGTCGGCAATAAAGTGTCATAGCAGAGTGGGACGATATCGAAGCAACGGAATTCTCAGAATGACCACTACATTACGTTAAGCAAACGTGAATTCAGAAATACGGTGTGTCGCTGCGTATCTCAAATGTTATGCGCATTACCATCGACAGTCATCGAGAGATGACCTTTGCGCTAATTTGACCTTTGAAATTACCTTTGAGCTCGCGGTATATAGAGACCACGCTACCGTCCACTGTTCAGCGGGAAGCGGCACCCGGCGCTCGGTGAGTCATCCGGAGCGCTCTACAATTTAGCGCTGGGACACGCGCGAATCGGTGCTATTCTATTTCGGTCTTATTGTTAATTTCCTTCAGTGCTGCGATTCGCCGACACCGTGGACGCAGCTGTGAATAAGGTGATATTATGTGCGTGCTTGTACTGTCAACCAATTGGTATAAAACTATCTGTGAAGTGGGCGGTGCGGTGACCAATAATTGGTCGTAGAACAATTTCTGCGGTGAAATGGACAAAGTTTCGTCAAGCCTGTGGGACTCGCTCGCTACATGCTACTTTCTTCTCGAGTGCTTCCTGCGCCAACTTACAGGAGTGAAAGCAGGTTATGATTACCTTTCTCTGGATCTATTCGTTTCACCAGAAATATGGTATGCCTTTAGGAGCCACTTCTTAAAAAAGTACATCAAGGTCAAATGAAGGAAGAGCACGCGACACGCCCTCGCAGCAGATGACGGGACACCGAGTGATGGACTGGCAGGCGGAACGCTGCGATTTTTGTTGCATAGCAAGGATAATTTCCATGACATTCTATAGAAATATCAATCGCAGTCTTCTCACTACCCCTGTGACGGAATTCCACCAAGAGCCTCGCAAGTCACACCATTCGCAGCCAACACTGCAATTTTAAAGCGTTATCCTTTCTTAGCCCGTTGCTGAGTTTTGCGCCGTCGGTGCCACTCGTGGTGAGCACATCCCTGAGATAGTGCAGTCTACAGTTCTCATAGGTTTCCGCGGCTCGGTATGGAACAAAGTGGGCATGCCGTAATGTCACAGGGTAAGTGCCATCGTGGCAAAAAAGTCATCGTCAATCCATCTAACACCATCATCGTCACACGTCCGTTGTCACGCGTCTTTGTCCACCCATCGACGTCATACAGATGTTATAGAGTCATTGTTTACTTATTTTTAAACAACGGAGCTGTTCTTAGTCGAGCTTGCGCCGTCGATGACGGCGCCGTCACGCAGGAGCAGAGCGGGAGAGGTAACGATGCCGCACGTCCTCTCCTCCCGGTCGCCGGGAGGAGAAGAGCCGACCAATCGGAGTGCGCGCCGGCCAGGAGGAGGAGAGGCGCCGGGGTATAATAGGTCCTGCGCCACGCGCTCTTCGCGCGCTGGACGCCACTAGGCGCTAGCGGTGTCTACTGACCGTCTGCCACAGTTATCGCAAGGGCGTGCTTGTAAAGGGCAAAAATATACTTGACATGACACTTGTGAAAACCCAAGCAATCGGAGGGATTAAACAGTGAATAAAAGCTTTTTCTACTCTACCTTGATGTTCATGTCTCACTAATAAAATGCAGCCAGTTCCACGAAGTGAAATCTGTCGAAACAGCGGAGATGTGGTCGTTCCTTCGGTCTAAAACGAAGCTACCACAGCAAAAAAAAAAAGAAAGAAACATACGCGACAATCACAGAAACAGAACGATCGCAGCTCTGCTGTTTCGACAGACTTCACTTCGTGGAATTGGCTGCATTTTCTAAATTTTATTTATTTACAGTACTGCCAGCCCAAGGTAGGGGTCGTCGCAGGGTGGGATTGACGTCAGTAAAGTGCGCCATCACGGCGGTCGTCGTCATACCGCTTTTGTCGTTCCATCGACGTCATCCCTTCTTCGTCATCCGATTATCACCATAGCGTCGTCTCCACGCCATCGTCATCATACAGCCATTGTGATACCGTCGCGTCATGCAGGCGTCGTCATCCCATTATCCTGAAGCAGTCCACGTCACGGTGTCGTTGTTATACTATCCTAATCGTTTCAGAATCGTCATCCTGTAGCTGTCATGCCACCATCGTCATACATGCCTTCGACTGCGCCAGTGAATGCTTAGAAAGCTGGCTAACGCTCGAGCATAGGAGACGAGCGTAGTACATTAAACGGGAATGCTATGAAACGTCCTTTACGCTGAAATATCATCGAGGTGGCAGGACCTTCAGACTCCCAAGCAATTCGCCGAGCTCGAGATGGGGGAGCGAGAACTCCGAGCCCACACCCAGCCAACGATTAACCATTCGCGTTACGCCCTCGTAACCATCTTGTGAGCTTCGTGTTGGCCAACTCTAAAAAACATGTGGTTGATCCCTCTTATATAGGAATCGGTATAGAACACGAAAGTGAAACGTCTCTTCACAGAAGTAGTGTAATGTTTATTGCACATTGATATATAATGTCTATTGGTGTTTTGTGGCTAAAGCGCCCGTAGGCGTTGATGCACCCACGCTGACGCCTGGTGGCACGTCTCCTCCATCACGACTACCAACGTCGATGACCATGAGCAACCGCCGTGCATATGGAAGCTGCACTACGCTGCACACGCTAGCACAACGCGAAAGACGAAGCACGTAACTGACACACTAATACAACGCGCAAGACAAAGCACGTAACTGAATCGTCACCGAGTCAAATCAGCGCGTACAGCGCGTCGTAATTGCAGCCTCCGCGATCAACTTCAGAAACATTTTCAGAGCTAATTGCGGAGGCCACGCTCCGCTGTGCTGAGTACGGTGAACGCCACCTAGGTGGCGTTGGTAGTGCTTCTTGATGCCAGCGTCCCTTCGAATGCTGGCATCGAGGCGTCGTAGTGCTGAGACCACCGAAGCGTTCACTGTCGGTGCGCGTTAGTGTCATAATGCAGTACTTCTCTTTTCTGCTCGTAGGCGGCGGCACCGCCCGAGCAAGAGCGCGGGTACACGGAGGAGTGTTAGATATATAAGGCGCGTCTGGGTAGCTCTCTGCAAATGCGTTTGTGGCGCAATGGGTTAAACGCTCGGCGATCTATCGTCGCGGACCGAGAGGTCGTGGGTTCGATTTCCAAATTTTGCATGTTTGTGGAACTTTTTCTTCTGGTTTCTTTCTTTGTATTATGTTCTATGACGTATTTCCGTGACGGAAATACGTCAGTGAAGTCTTGGTGGACCCCGGCATAAAACACTTTCGTGTTAAAAAAAAATCACAGCATATCCACGGGGTGAATGATGATGAGTGGGCGAAGCTCCGGAGGGAATCATCGGATCTCCCGCTTAAGGGGACGCTAGCACAAACGCGTTAGAAACGTGCAGTACTTTCTAGTAAGGGGGAGCGGCCACAGCGTCTTACGCAGCCATTTACACATGCCGGAACGTGCACCGCGTTTGCCGACGCCATCACATGACTGCTGAGAGAGTATACCCCCCGTATTCATAAACGCTCCTCGACTTGAACTTGACTTGCCACCGCCTTGGGCAGCGAGTTCGAAATGCGTTGAAGGTAAGGCGGAGAGGCCACAGCGTCTTACACCAGCTTCTTACACGCGCCATAACGCGCTAGCACAAACGCGCTAGAAACGCGGCCTTTCGTTTATGTTGGGTATTTGCGCTTCGTGGCGCAGTGGGCTAACGCCGCGCGCTCGGAAGCGAGGGGTCCCTGGTTCGATTCCGCGCTACGGACACAATTTCGGAATTTTTTTGTCTCATTTTTCTCAGACTGGTTACACACTACTACTGCGGGGACGGAACGGGTGCCGCTATAAGGAGCTTCGCTCCTAAAAAAGAACGAAAAATAGCTTTCAGGGCCATCGAAATGGCTCTGAATGCTATTTCCCGATTCTTTTTTTTTTTTTGTCGTGGTGGACAGCGATAATGTCGTCTGTAATTTACAAATCTAAAAAGCCGCAGCTCTAAAGGTAATTATGGGGAGCCTTCCATTACTTAATTCTTAACTTGCCATCAGCACTGACACTGAAATAATTCCTTCTTAAGATCCAGTTCTCTCACTTCCATGCGTTTTCCGACGCGCTACGTAGCAAATGAAAGTTCGGCAGGTGTTACACTCTTACAACACAAGAAGGCAAAAGCCTGCTGCACATTCGGTAATGCATGAACGCACACAATCGGGGCTAGACTTCTTGCAAGACATAACGAGCCGCAATGCGAGGTACACGTATGGCACTAAGGTGACCTCCTGAACGCCACATATGAACACGTAACGTAGTACCTAAATTGCAGCATGTTAGTGCACGCACTAGGCCACACCTCTATAGTCAGCGAGATGGGTGCGATGTGACGTGTGCAAACACGCACGCACTAGACACACCTTTAGTAAGCCAAAAATGTCGTGAAGCATCCTATTTTGGCATGTCCTCCAACGGACTCTAAAGAAACACTTTCAAATCAACGCTCAGGCTATGCGATACCTGCTGCCGATCTCTAATGATACTGAACCTTTCGACATGCTTTTTTGTTGTCATGGGAATGCACAGTTTGTGCAAAGCGCGAATGATGGGCTGCAAGGCCGAATCGGTAATATCAACAAGGGTGCATTTCATCCATATGACTGGGCACTTAAACCTTTTTATGATGGACTTGATATTCAGCCGGACTGGCACCCAATTACCCGCCGTGGTTGCTTAGTGGCTATGGTGTTGGGCTGCTAAGCACGAGGTTGCGGGATCGAATCCCGGCCACGGCGGCCGCGCTTTGATGGGGGCGAAATGCGAAAACACCCGTGAACTTAAATTTAGGTGCACGTTGAAGAACCCCAGGTGGTCCAAGTTATTGCGGAGTCCCCCACTACGGCGTACCTCATAATCAGATAGTGGTTTTGGCACGTAAAACCCCATAATTTAATTTTTTGGTACCCAATTTGGTGAAGTGCCTACCCTTACCATCCTCCTGAAGCGGAACCAACGTTTCCGCCTAATGTATGAACGCTGTCTCTTTTGTGTGTGACTGTACTTGTGCCCACCATTCTATGACTATGCACAACTGGTGAATGTTTTAGCGGGTAATGTAATAAATAATAATGTAATAAATACCATGAAAAAATAAAGCAGCCGTGCAGGGGCGTAGCCAGGAATTTTTTTCGGGGGGGGTTCACCGGCCCGACCGGGGGGGGGGGGGGGGGGGGGGGGGGGGGCAAGCAAGCTTCTGCTTTCCTCTAGGTCACGTGATAAATGTCGGTAGTTTAAGCACACACTCTACATGTTTATCAAAGACATGGGACCCCCCCCCCCCCCCCCCTCCTTGCGTGTGCTTGTGAAGCAATTAAGTAACACGTAAAGTAAGCTCAGTAAATACAGTAAGTACGACAGGTACAGTGGGCGTTTGGAGCAACGGTCTCTCATCGCGCCACTGAATGGACCAGTCTTCGAAAACGCATCATTGAGACGACCCGTGCGATCGGAGAAGACATCATTAATTGTTAATTTCCGTTAAGCGTAGATGGCGTCGTCCTCGTCGGGGCGAAGTGCGTTTCACAAGTCAAGGACGGCTATACGCGTGAAAATGCACGTGTGACCAGGCTATACCTACTCCCATAGCAATAGCTTGTTCGCTGCGTCTTTGCGCTAGAAAACTTAAATACGCGCAAAAACGCGTAAGGCTTTTTTTTTTTTTTTCGAAGCTTTCGTCGCCCTGCTCCCTCATACGAGAGGGTTGCATTTCCTGCGGCAAGTGCATGGGCCGCTGTGTCTTCCGCTGTGTGCGAGCGTGCAGCCGTCATTTGCCTTTACGTCAACAGATTCAGAATTGTGCAGAATATTTCACCGCGCAGCATAGATATGGCATGTGTACGCATTTTAAGTAGTGCGTGCAACTCATTTCTGCTTCACTTACGCCGGTGCAAACAGGAAGCGGCTTTGTACCTCACAGAATCTCGACTGATTGGTGCACTAGTGATGCAGGAATGAACTCCGGTATTGTTCAGTACATAGTGCACATAATCAATTTCTCAGGACGCGTGAACTCCGACGAGAACTGTCAGCGCCTGCAACAAGAGTTTACTTACGCTGTACTGCGCACAGCAGTAATTCATGCTTGTCGGCTGTCTGTTTCGTGCATTCTATTGCGAGTCGGTGGAATTTCACTGCTGTCATCAACCCCTACGTGTGTACATTGCTGGTTTGGGATTCCACAACTGAAACCGCAACTACCAGCCTTCCGTAATTGCTGGTTTGTGATTCAACAACACAACAGTAATTACCAGCCTTCCGTAGGGGCGCAATCGCAAACAAGAGACGTTTCTCGCGCAGACTAAGCCTACGTTCACACTTGGGAAGCGGCAAGCGGGCGGAAAGGCCAAAGCGGCCGGAAAATTTTTTCCACGCCTGTCCAAGTTCACATTTGTTTTGCTACCGCCGCGGCCGCCGCTGCCGTTTTCGTCCAGATCCATCTCGTCTGCGTACGTTTGTCGGCGTGGTGGCGCTGATTATCGCATTATGTCTAGCGGTATGTTCATCCTTTGACCCACGTACCGTCATCAAAAGTGATCATTTTACGCAACTTAGCGTGTCATCTGCGACCTTCGGTAAATTCCTCGTTGGCGTTCCGTAATTCTCCGCACACGGGCGCGGTAGCGCTGAGTCACAGGTTGGTGCCTAGGCGTGAGAATATTTCTTTAATAGCTTTTATTTACAAGTTGTAATAACATTTCATCATTTGGTATTGTCGGCGCCTCCAGGACACCAAAGGGGCAACGGGAACACCACAGCTGAAACCCGAGCTGGCCCTTGTGTTGGGGCTCGCCAAAGCCTGCGCGTCCTACGTGAGACCTACGCTCCCAATCTATCGTCGCGACGAGAAAAGCACCCCGCGACTTCTGCAACATGCCGTACACGTGCGAGGAGAATTATGGAGCGCCAACGAGGAATCTGCCTAACTATTGTCTGCCGTGGAAGTGGAAGAAGAAATGGCTCTTATACTTCTACCTACTTGTTTTCTAGAAATGGACAATGAATAAACGGAAGACGCGGACACCTCGGAAACGGCGGTGGTGGGTTCGCCTGGCTTTGCAAAAGCGCGAGAAGTTGGCTCACGCCAAGGCTTCGTTGCCGCACCTCCGGTCGCGCGACATTGAATACTATCGCGAGTATTGCTGACAGTACGTTTTAGTGCCACTCTTGTCGTAGAGCAAGGGCTGGTTCTTGATCGCGTCGATCAGCATTACAGCCTACACTTCTGGTGCCATGTTCAATTTTACGACCAGTTGTTTACATGCTAAGTGTAGCTTGCAGTGAAGCAGAACGACTTTCCGCCGCGTTTCCGCTTCGCCATGGCGAAAAAATCGGCCCGAGACTGATTTGGCTCGCAGCCTGTTTTTCTGCCTGTTTTGCCGCCTAGGCGGGCGGATTTTTGCAAGATTTTGCCGCTTCTTACAGCTTCGAGACCAAGTGTAAACGTAGCCTAGATCCTGCGCGAGCGCGGCCTAACCAGCACCTGAAGGGAAGCGGCGGAAATGTATACCGGAGATTTCGACCACCTGGGGTCTTTAACGTGCACCTAAATCTAAGTAAACGGGCCTCGAGCGTTTTCGCCATCATCTAAAATGCGGCTGCCGCATTTGTTGCTTCATTTGTTGCACATTTGTTGCTTCAGAATGCGGCCGCCACATTCTCGCCCAAAACTTCACAGAGTGTCAAAGCCTTGACAAACACCGTGACAGTTTTTTCCATATGCAGACATGATTCGCTATAAATTACCAACCAAACGGAAGCGCCCAGGAATGAAATTGTGATAGTAGCACCGGTTTCATGAATTATGTCAGCGCGAAGCGACGAAAACAAAGGGCGGGTAAGTAGGGGGGGGGGGGGGGGTTGCGGAAAAAATTTCGGGGGGGGTTTGAACCCCCCCAACCCCCCCCTTGGCTACGCCACTGCAGCCGTGGCTTCACGGAAGCGTGCCCGTCTCGCCTCCCCGAGGCCCGGGTCCCACCCAGACCAAAATGTACCAAATTTCCTTTTTCAAAGGAACTAGTTAACTTTGTTTAGAGGAACTTCCCTGAGAAATGCGATATCAATCCGAGCATTTTTTGCGGCGTCGGCTATTTTTCGTCATGGCTCAGTTTCGCCAAGGACACCACCAAGGGCACGTCAAGGGCGCCGCCAACATAGACACCTAGGGCTTTCACCTCAAACGTTTTTACACCGACTTTTGGCGCTTTTGGTACGTACAGTACGGTGCACTCTTAGAGGGAACACGCGAGCGCGTGGCAGATCCAAGGTAATGTTGTTTGCCGTCGCTTGGAGATACTCAGACTTTTTTTTGCATTCCGCCTAATTACATAGTTAGCCTTACTTAATAAATCAACTTCTGAAATATTACAATTAGATGAAAAGTGCCAATGAGAAAGTTGTAGAGCAACATGAAAAACTCCCGATACATATTTCTGTTGTTCAATACATGCGTTTTTCAGAGCGCGAAAGAAGCCCGCGAATACACGCCACGCGGCATCTTAACGTAGGATGATAAGCGCTCTTATATCATTTTCGCTTGTATCAAGGGCACATGAGATAGTAAAAGCAAGTCTGCTATGTGGAAATGTATTATGCTTTTCGTTTGCCTCGAATGCTTCTGAAGCTGCGACAGCAACAATCCTTATCAAAAACAATCCTCGTTTGCGGAAATGTCCCAACAAATGATGGATATCAGAAAGAAAGCGTAAAAAAAAGACAAACACATTCGTGACGGGAGTGTAGGCAGTAGAAGGAACGGCACCACTCTCTCCTTTTCGTTTCACATCTCACCGCGGCGCCGCGCCACATGTGCGCTTCGAGGCTGTCTGCCACGCGCTCGCGTGTTCCCGTTCTCAATATGACGGCTGTACCTTTATGCGCCTTCAAACTAGGTCACTCACATGCGTGGCGAATTCCGAATACTACGAGGTGCTCTCACAATTCAGATTAATTAGCTAGCCTGGAAATTTCGTCGCAATTTCCTGATTTGTAGCGTGATCCCGCTCGCCATACCAAAACACTGCAGTTGTCTATAGCGTGGTATCCTTTGTGTAGTCCTATGTATAAATCTGACGTGCATAGTAATTCAAAGAATTGCAACTCCAGCCAAATGATGTATCAAGGCCATATGACATGGCAGAACAGTATACCCGACGTTTCAACCATGTGCTCCGTGCGCATTCTGTTTTGAGTCAGTTAACTGGCATTCTGTCAGAGTCAGTTTTCACGAATAACCTGCCACGATAGCTTAGTGGCTATGACGTTGCGCTGCTAAGCTCGAGGTTACGGGTTCGATACCGTCAGCGGCATCCGCATTTCGATGTGGGCGAAATTAAAAATGATCGTGTACATACATTTAACTGACTACGGGTCAAAATTCATCTGCAGCACCCCATTACAGCGCTTGCCATAATCATGTCGTCGTTATGGCACATAAAATCCCAGAGTTTATTTAAAATTTATTTCGCCTATTACTTTTGGAGTGGAGTAAATGTACCATTTAGGGGTCTTCTTACCGCTTCTAAGAGACAGGATTGCTCATTAAGAGCTGACTGTATGCCAAACGTGCCCACTATGTCGTAATGCAACATGGAATAAACAGCATCTTCAATTTATTTTTGAACCCCCATCACCCAATTGCGAAATAAGTATGATTTCGATATTTTGTTTGTCAGATAAAGTGTGTTTTTATTTTTTTTTCTGGACAGAAATCAATACATCTTCAATATGTGGCGGGCTATACGTATCCTTACTGCACCTACAACCCTTACATAAAAAGGTAATTGCCTCTGCTATACCAGTAGCATCGCAGACATACACATTATATGTGCTACTAAACATTCAATACCTGTACAGTACCCAGAGCAACCAAGCTACTTTCTTTCGAAGTAGTGATGAACAGGATAAACACGCTCCTTCTATAACTAGAGATGAAGTTAGAAGGGCCTTAAAAGACATGATCAGGGGAAAAGCTGCTGGTGAAGATTGAATACCAGATAATTTAATAAAAGATGGAGGAGATATCATGCTTGAAAAGCTTGCGGCCCTTTATACGCAATACCTCACGACGAAGTGTGCCAGAGAGCTGGAAGAACGCCAAAATTATACTAATCCATAAGAAGGGAGACGCTAAAGAATTGAAGAACTATAGAACCATCAGCTTGCTTTCTGTATTGTATAAAATATTCACCAAGATAATTTCCAATAGAATCAAGGCATCACTTGATTTTAGTCAACCAAGATAACAGGCTATATTCAGGAATGGATATTCTACAATGGATCACATCCATGTCATCAATCAGGTAATCGAGAAATCTGCGGAGTACAATAAACCTCTCTATATGGCTTTCATAGACTATGAAAAGGCATTTGATTCAGTACAGATACCAGCACTCATAGAGGCATTGCGTAACGAAGGTGTACAGAAGGCATACGTGAATATCTTGGCAAATATCTACAAAGATTCCACAGCTACCTTGATTTTCAGCAAGAAAAGTAGAAAGTTATCTATCAAGACAGGGGTCAGGCAAGGAGATACAATCTCTCCAATGCTATTGACTGCATGCTTAGAAGAAGTATTGAAGCTCCTAGACTGGGAAGGCTCAGGAGTGAGGATCAACGGCGAATATCTCAGCAACCTTCGGTTTGCAGATTACATTGTCCTATTCAGCAATAATGGGCACGAATTACGACAAATGATGGAGGATCTTAGCCGAGAAAGTGTAAGCGTGGGGTTGAAGATTAATATACAGAAGACAAAGATAATGTTCAATACCCTGGCAAGGGAACAAGAATTCAGGATCGCCAGTCATCAAGAGGAAAATCCGGCGTCTGTTGTTGTCATCTCATGATGCCTAAACCCACGTGACCAAGTGATGACGTCACGTTCCCGCCGCTGGATTCGATGTGCCGGTGAAATCCTGCGGTGAACAGCCACGGCCTCAGACAGCGCCTTGACCCACACCCAACAAATTGACTTTGGCCAATTCGAAAATTGAGTTCACCCACGTTCAAAACCGACCTGGCCCAATCCCATAATTGACTTGGCCCACACCCAAAAAACTGACTTTGCCCAATTCGAAAATTGAGTTGACCCACGTTCAAAACCGGCGTGACCGACCCCAACATTGTACTAAGGTGGATTAAGTGAATTATGGTGGTATAAAGTGGATTAAGGTGGCTTACGGTGCAATAATGTTGGTACAAATTAGAGCTAGGTGGATTGGATTAAGACGGATTAAGGCGGAGCTTTAAGTTAAGGTGATAACTTAGACAAGTCGGAATGCTTTCGCATTCAGATGACGTAAGAATACTTAAGTGACTGTCTATATTTTTTTCGCAGCAAGGAGAACATTAGAATTGTCTTTTACACAGCATCGCCTTCTGGATTGCTACGTAGACGCTGTACTACGTTGTACCTGTTCGAGATCACATTTGGTCGTAACGCAACTGGTTGTAACGTTTCTTCGTCGGAATAAAAAAAAATCAGTCGCCATGCCGTCGCCGTCATACTATCGCAACCAGCGTCGCCGTCTTCTTTCTGCTGTCGTCGTATATACAACTACTCACTTTACACAAAACATGTTGGCTCATCTGTTGCCGCTTTGCCCAATCCCGAAAAATGCTGGACAGGTAGCTACCTGCAAAAATAATTACACCATCTTCTTCCCTTAGTATGCGAAGCAGCCATGGGGTCGACTCAAGTTCCCATTAGTTTTCAGTTCGTCGTTTCTGTTAGGTTGAGGTACGTAGCTACCAGCTTCGCGAGCCCGAAGTTCGGGATCGGCCTGTCGCCGCTGCCGTTTCGTGGCAGCGGCTCGAGCCCTCTTCTCCGCGGCGCTGTCCACGGCGCTGACACTGGCGTGGACGCTGGCGCTGTCCGTGGCACTTTTCATGACGTTGCGGGAGGAGAATGAGAGGAGTGGAGCGCGCGCGCGCGTTATTATACCGCGAGCTACAGTGGCGCCCCCAAGCGGAGTATGCAGTGCCTACCGTCGCGCCTCTAACCTAAGCTACTTCGCATTATCGCGCGCGGAGCCGCAGGTGTTGCCATTCGTTGCGCAATCCGGAAAAGAGAGGAGCATCGGAGAGGAGAGGAGGAATGCCGAGAGGAGAGGAGATGAGACAAGGAGAGGAGGGGGAGGAGGATGCGCATGCGCAGTGCAGGTGTGGACGCCGCACGGTGGATGGATAAAGGAAGGGAGGGAGGGAGAGAGAGTGACATAGCCCCGACCATAAACTGCTTCGCATCTAATAATTCGCATAGTATCGATTCGCCCAGTGCGTGTGCAATCCATTATTTCTCCGTCTTTTAACGTATTTGCCTCTTCCCCCAACTTTTCGGGTTCTGGTCGCTGGCTGCTGTTACATACACGGTCGTCGTCTTTCCAGTTTCGTCATCCCATTGTCGTCATAAGGTCGCCTTGACGTCATCATACAGTCGTCATTATTTCTGTCAGTTTAGTCGTCGTCAAAATGTATTTCCTCCAGTGTCTCTTTCTGCGTACATTTTCCCAATGAGCACAGGTTTCCTAATGCGAAGCGTTCTCCTCCGAATCCAGACATTTTTTTGCCCGGCGAGACTATCTCACCCTTTTTAGTGGGCTGATCCCCGCCACATTGCAGTCTCAAATTATGTGCCACAGGGGCGAGTGCATATATGCAATGGGGTATGTTCCACTGGGTATTGTGCCCCCGAGGACCACTGGGTTTTCGTTTCCTTCCAATTTTATATCTCGTCATTAAAATTATCTGTATTATAAATATGAGCACAAAAGCCTTTAATCTCTACGTATCCATTCGCTGCAAAACAGTTACATTATTCATACAATTACCCGTTCCCTACAAATCATGAACGCTCCACATTACGTAGACAGCAACTAATTTGAGTATTCCATTTTTTTACAGGGACTGCATTCACCAGATGGCGAGCTGCTCTTAAAAAAGATGTCGCAGTTTCACCCGAAAGGTTAAGGATCAATTGCGATAGCAAATTAGTAGAGAATTATAAGGAGTAAGGATAGTAGTTTTATCAGCTGTATAAACTTGCACATGCAGCAGCACCAGCAACGCGCAGAACGGCTGTCGACGCCGTGGGCGTTTTGCCCGCGTGCGCACCGAACGCGCGCGGCGTTGGTGACTGTCGCCGGTGCCTCTGGGGGCGGCTCGGAGGTTTTAGACGAGACCAGAACGGGACACTCGTCGAGAAACTGCGACATTTTTTAATATAAATACCCATTTAGTGCCGCAGCTAAACGTCGCCGCCCCTCCCTCCCTCCCGTCCCCCCACGAACTTTCGCGCGACATAAGAAGTCGCGTTTGCTCTCCGCCGTGCGTTCGCTCCCCGTGAAAGCGCGTGCCCCTCGAGCGTTTTCACTCACACATACAGCATAAGGCGCGCGGCGACGATTTCATCGCCGTTGGACTATACGGAACCTCTCGGCTACGGCGACGCCGACGGCAGAAATCAGCTTGGAGTGTCCATATAATTGCCATCGCAATAAAAAATATTAGAAAGTAGGGAACACGTCAACAGCTCAATCGAGAATTACTAATGAAAGCTGGGGGGACGTAATATTCCTACACATGGTGCATTTGTTTCAGAGGTATTTAGCCTTGTTATATGCATCACACGGTGTTGTTGATGCGCTATAAAACACGGACCTACGGCTAATCAGTGCCACAGCCAATATAAATCAAGACTTCAACGTCTCTAAAGGTATCAGCGACACTACTGTATTCGGTGCATATTTATCGATTCTCTCCTTCAGCTATCGCAAAATAACTCCCACCTTAGCTCTGTTCCCCGATTTTGAAAAAGCCTTGTGACATTCTGGCAATGTATTGTAACGTATTTCCCTCCTGGTTGGTTTAGTCTTTCTATTGACAATTGCAGAACGTTTGTTATCTTGTTTCGTAAAAATTACCTGTGTCCCTGCAAGCACTTAAAAAATCATCCTCGAAGTTCGGATTGATGCCGTAACTTTAAAACAGTAAATTTATTCATGCCTAAATAGTAGGCACTCCACAACATAGTCGAAGCATACCAGGTATTCTGACGCCGCTTGTATGCTTCTCACCGGTTGTTCTGTGAAAATTGAACGACGGTTGTGATTTCGTTCGTTGAATACAGTCCCAACCTATTCTAGCTGTTTGGTTCGTGCTGCTCGCCTATATTATCTTTTTTTAGCCACTGTAAGGCGACTCATTGTGTGGAAACTAAGGCACGAAACCCCTCCACTAATACTCAGGAACATAGAAAGACGAAGAAAAGTAACTTACACTGTCTAGAGCAATTCAAATAACTTTCCATTTCAAAGTACCGTTCTCGCTGGCTTCTCTAATATATTCTTAGATTACAGACTATGATCTTATAGCAAGGTAATGTTTATAGATTTCGTTTAAAAAGTACGGTGCTGTTCCTCATTATACACACGTGAATCAAGTTTTGACATTCTGGTGTAAAGGCGGTGCCAAGACTAATACAAGTGTGCTCGGCGAACTTCTTATCCCAAGTGAATATACCACACACGCACGAACAAATAATGAAGGGGTCCTTTTTAAACCTTCCGTGTAAATTCTTTGTCCGGAGCGACGATTCTATCACCGAAATAAATATTGAATTTCGCCTTTACTGGTCGCTTGAATATGCTATGTAATTTCCAACACGCACTTTATCCTCATGATTTATATTCGGCACGACAATAGAATATTATTACATTCCTCAGAAAATACTACCTAGAATTTCAGTGCGTGCCATTCGTATAATATCAATAGGTATCAGGATTGAAAGCGACAAAGAGGCTTGTCTTTACAAACGCACAAAGTGTATATTTCCTACGAGACCTCCGCAGACTACAGCGGGAAAATTGTCATGAACAGCCGTTTATGACGCAAGTGGACTAATGCCACATATTGCATCGTCCGGCAGTGGTACGCGTAAACATTTGGGTTTCCTTCGGCAGCACAATTCCTTAGTTGCTAAGTTACAGCAATGCTTTTCTCGCATAATCTACAAAAGGGGATCAAGCCAGCCTTCAGAACAAATTCTGAACGCAGGAGAGACGTCACTGTCCCTGAGCCCGTGATTATATTAGGCGACCTCAACTAATAGCTCATGCTGCGCAACATATAACAAGACAATAGCAAAGTACAACTGCAAGTTCACTCATGACGCCACAGCAACTTGTTTTGGTTGTGTGGTATTATGGTTTGTGCTTAGTTCAAGGACAAGAGGTAGTTAACATCAAGCATCCACAAGAATCAGTCGTTCGCAAAGATGTCGACATCCACTTGCTTTGTGAAGCAAGACCTTATTTCCAAAGTGTGTTGTTTTCGGATTACACCAGACCACATAAAGTTCTCTCGTGGTGCATGAACTGGGACCAGTATGCCGAGTGTTTGGCAGAGGCATGTCTTCGTTACAGGCATATTCTGGTGGTCGTACCAAACATTACCTGGAACAGCATCCTACACGAAACTGCAGGGTTGTACAAGGATATCTGCCCTCACGTCAAATGGCTACACTTGGAGGAAATCATTGCAAAGAATGCAACCAAAAAAACCAACAACCACACCTTGAAACCGATTACGGCCGACGATGGCGGCCCGTTTTCAACGGAAATGTTTCCTGGGGGCGCAAGATCTTGGACTCTGCTTTCAGGCAAGAAGGTTCGAATGGGCTGCGTGGTGTACAATAAGGCAGGAGCCACGAATTCTTGTGTTTCGCATGAAGGAAAAGCATTCGTTCATGCTCTTGGTGCACTGAATGTCTCTGCCGAAATTAAGCCTGTCGGAAGAGGAGCATTCGCCGAAGCCCTCCGGGGGAATAAGGCTGACATAGTTGTCATCACAGTAGGGCTTACTCAAGACCGATATCAGCATTTCGACTTCACGGTCAACAAGTTCGGAGAAGCCGTCTATCACGTACAGAAAAAGTGGAGACACCACGCGCACTTCTTTCTCGGCGTTCTCCCCTGGTCATTTCTGCTGGCCCTGTCTACTCTGGTTTCCGTGGCCTCATTCGCCCTACTCAACCTGTGCCAAGGTAAACGTCCCACGAGTGACTTGGGTGGCGTGGTGCTCGCCCTAATAGCCACCACCCTCTCCTTCGCCTCTCCGTTGGACGGTGACCACGCGCGCAGCTCCAGTGGCCGAGTGATCATGGCTTTTTGGATGCTGGCCTGCTTTTCCCTGGCAACTTACACCAGGAGTCTTCTCACCGCTAGTCTCATGGCAAAGCCCACGTGGGAGGCCGACGACACCTTCGAAGAAATGTTGCCCAAGCTACGACAGGGACGCTTGCTTCCATGTGCCGAGAAAAACTCCTTTTTCCACGTCTTGCTCAC
Source organism: Dermacentor silvarum (assembly GCF_013339745.2). NCBI lineage: Eukaryota > Metazoa > Arthropoda > Arachnida > Ixodida > Ixodidae > Dermacentor > Dermacentor silvarum. Next base: position 96,539,393 of record NC_051158.1, read on the forward strand.
GAGGGCCCCTGGGAACAGCAGCGATGTTGTCGATGTGATGGCATTAGCCGCCAGGCGATGGGGCCACGGCCGGCGGGACTTTACCGGGAGCTTTGAGTCGTGTCTCGAGAGGGCCAGAAGGGGAACTCACGTGCTCTTTTCCGAAGGTATTGATTTTTGCAGCTTTTCAAGATTCGAGAAAACAATTGTAGGGGGAGAAAAGCCCATTCGTAGCCTCATTGGCGGCTTCCCCATTAGCAGGGGTTACTCGTTACGTGCTGAGCTCATTCTGCTGGCTCACAGAATCTTTGAAACCGGTTGGGATATCAGAATGAGCAGGTCGCTCACTTGGAATTGCTCTGGAATTATCGAGAAAGACGAAGCCTCCTTTGGCGCTACACATTTGCTGTATTTTTATGGCGCGTTCTGCACCGTCAGCTTCCTCGCCCTGGTTCTTGAAATTGTTCACAAACGGCTCTTCGGAAACCGAAAAAACATAAAGTCGAGTCTGTGGGGAGCTCCGACGGGTGCCTCATACGGACGTGTTTCGGTTAGAATTTCTCATAGGACACGTCGCATAGGTCGTCGTATCATACGCAGAGTAGGAACCCTAGAAAGAATAGGCGGACATGCTATAATAACTACGATTTATACGGCGCCGCAAGAGACAGCAGAGCAATGGCAGCGTGCGAGAGTTGCAACGTAGCTCAAAATTTTGAGTCTGTCCAGTATTGCATTTGAGAAAAAGGAAAAGTGTTGCTTCTCTGCTAACACTAACACTGTTCGCGACATCGATATCCACTCAAATCGTTACAGTGGTGTGCACATGCCATACAATAAATTGCACTGCACGGAGCGAATATTTCGCCCGAACGATCACTTATGAGATACAGGGTTCTTATCGGTAATCTCCCGATGTCCTAAAGAACATGACACGTAATCACAAAACGTTCATACGCTACAAGTCACCGTAAGAGAAAATTCCAGCTGCCACTGCTGGACAGATTACTATATCGAAGGGAACCGGCCAATGGCAAACAACACTTAGGAACCAACAAAATTCAAATTGAGCACCAAAGCCCCTATTTACAAAAAGTGTTTACGCTATAATCCTTTATAAGAGCAAATTCCTCTCAATCTTGATGCTCACCTTGTTTTATTAACAAGAGCTGCCAATCAGTGGCAAAAGCATGAATTTCCTTCCTCCCGTCTCTCGCCCTTTAAGAGGAAGCTTTAGCTTGGGCCCGACTCTGACGCAGCCTATTCAAATACAAGTAAAACGCAAAAACGCTTTTCTATTGTAACCCCTCGACCTAGTTTAATGAAATGTGTTGCATATGAGAGAGAAAGCTAATTTCTAGTGACTGATGCAAGCGGAATTTTCATTTAGGGCATAAAGCTTGGTAAAAGAATTTTCAAAATTCGAAAGTGCAAAATAGAAGCACAATGTTCTAAACCCGAAGTTTAGAAATAAATAGCCCTGTATTAAGAACAGATATCGCGGTTCTGTAAACGGAATCCATTAGATTATTCAAAGCGGACAAATTCGATATGTCAATTTCTATCTTACATGAATTTGTTACGTTGTGTAAAAGAGTTCTGCAAAAGGAGTATTTCCATATCATAAATTTTTTTAGATTCATTTGTCACATATCAATTTTGTCCGCTTTAGATGTACTATAACATGCTATTCACAGAATTGTGATATCATTTTTATTGCTTAGTTCCGGAGTTGTAAACTTGATAGTGAAGTTTTCTGACATTTCCTGGAAAAAAAATTCAAAACCAACAGTCACTAGAGTTCAAGTTTTTCTTTTAAATGCAAACCTCGTCAAATTTGTGATAGTAGTTGCCAAGAAAAACGAATTCTCCTTTTGCATGGATTTAGATAGGATAACCGGAGCTAAAGCGTCCTCTTAAGAGCGAAAAGCTTTGGTGATACACGGTCACAGGGCTCGAATTCAAACACGTTGTAGTCCATAAGTGCTGTCTGTCGTTGGCTAGACACCTTCACTAATGATATGTGCGACGTCACAATTCACTAGTATCCGTTATTACGGGTAATTCTAATATCAAAACGATTGCGTAAGTACAGAACTTAGAAACTCCAAGTTCTTAGCAAAATCTATTTTAGCTCTAGTAGGGCGGCATAGCGAAGATATTTTAACACCTTTGACCTAATCACCACGCATAGCGATATATATAAGATATATGCATGTCATCCAAACACGTGCACATCTGTGTCACCTTGTGTACTATGAATTTATGGCCACTCAGAGCCATCTGGTATGTATATTCTTAAATGTATTAAAACATCGAACTTCTAACACCTACAAGGATAATAACCATTGACATTCTGCTGCTACTCAGCTGGGTGTAATAAATATTTCGCCGCTGATTTGTGCAGCTCGAGAGTATTTCTTTTCGACAAATCTATAAGCTAGAGATAATCTCACTCAAATATTCGCTCTGTGATTTGTACTGATTATTTATCAAGTGAGTGCAGTCTTAAATCTACGTCAGAGCATTTTTTTTAGGATGCTGGTAAGTACTATCTGTCCCTTCAATGCCATACATGTACTGTTCACACTTAGCAGCCCCATCCTGGTTAATCACACCGGTGTACACACTTTCTGCTCAGTGTAACTTTCATTCAGATTTCTGTGTCACGTGTATATTGTAGCGGGCGGTCTAGCTGCACTTTCTTATTGTAAAAATGAAATTGTTCTTCTGAATTCTTATAAATAAAGTGACGTAGCACAAGCCCATTCGCTTACCGTGCGTTTATTTTAACACTGCAGACCTAGCACTACTTCCCATTGTGAGCTTTTAACAATTTCTACTTAAATAAGCTATGTGGCTCCGTTTGTGCGCTGTTCGTTCTCAGGTAGCTAGAAGCTGACTATAAGTTACAGGCAATAATTTCGAGATTTATTGCTTGGTTCTGCAGAGATGAGGCGCGGCCTCTGGCACTAACTTGTGGGTCAAAGTAGGTGCTGTATGTGAGCACATTTTTGCGGGGCCTGTATTGTGTGCAGCCCGATTGCAGTAGCAGTTGTTGGCACACTTTCGTGTCGCCCCGTGGCGAGCGTAACGCTAAAGATTAGTGAGGTGGCCTGACGGCGGCATCATAACGGCGACGACTTGACGATGACGGTCATCGTAGGCGTAAAGGACGGACGGATAATGTAAACCGTTTCGACGAGCCTGTTATGCGCCTGTAAGCGAACGCAGCGCAGCCGGGGATGAAAAAAAGTGGCGAGGGGAAGAGGCGCTAGGAGGAAAGTGGAGAGGAGGGTATGGCGAAAGCGCGAGAAAAAGAGCGTAGTGCGGCGACGATGAACTAGATGGCGCCAGAGTAGCGCGCGTCGTCCGTGGGGGCTGTGAATTGCGTCCAGGCCCCACACACTCTCAAGTTCAACAAATAGCCACAGACGGCGAAAAAAATCGACCGCGCGGCACAGCTAATAAAACAAGCATAGTACATCACTTCAAAAGGTGCCCCCGTGAGCGCATTATCTCCCGCTAGAGGCGCCGTAGCAAGCGCAATTTTAACTTAAGCTACAAGCTTTATCCCGCATTAATCGAAGCGTTTAATTACATAACAAAGCGTACAAAATTATTATTCCTAATTATACATTGTACGCTTGAGTACTTACTCTGCTTTTTCTGCCATTATAAACACAAAATAATGTTCAGCATCATCGACCACACACGTGGCCTCTGGCCTGAATTTAAAATTTTGCCGCTATGCTCGCGTGCACGGTAGGGAGGGATTCGTTGGTTCGTACGCATAAGCTGGTTGCTTATTTTGTGCTAAAACAAGTTTATAGCACTTCGTTATCTGGCGTTGTTTACCTTGGGGCGAAGTGACTTGTTTGTGAGCGGAGACGCAAGCTCAAAAGCTGGGTTTCACTCGTGAACCATGCGGAACGCGGCTGCATCGAAACGGGAGCCGGATTCTGCTGCGACTGAGAACGGCAATACCGGTGAGTCGTTTAACATCGCTGCTTGAACCGTTATGTAGTATTCATCTGGTTAAATTACAACCGGAGACAAGATAATGAACTAGGTCCTGCATAACACCTGGGTAGTTAGGACCCTTCGTTGCTGTTTCCGAGATAAACATTTAGTTGCGAGGCCGTCGTTATACACACAGTCACGAAAAAGGGAGCGATATCGGAACGCGTGGCACATTTTATTGCGATAGCAATTATATGGACACTCAAAAGCAGATTTCTGCCGTCGCCGTCGCCGTCGCCGTCGCCGTCGCCGTCGCCGTCGCCGTGAGGTTCCGTATGACGTCATTTGGAGATGAAATCTTCGCCGCGCGCCGCCGAACGCTGTATGTGCGAGTGAAAGGGCGCGAGGGACGCGCGCTTTCACAGGGAGGGAACGCACGGCGGAGAACAAACGCGCGTTCTGCGCCATGCTCGCTTAAGGGCTGCAGAAGTAGGCGTCTCTTTTCTCCTTTACAATGACCATATATGTAGAGCAAACGCGCCTTCTTCAGACGCGCGAGAGTCCGTGGGGGAGGGGGAGGGAAGGGAGCCGACGTTTAGCTGCGGCACCAAGTGCCTATTTATATCAGAGGCTCCAGCAACAGTCACCAACGCCGCACGCATTTTGAGCTAACGCGGGCAAAACGCCGATGGCGTCGACAACAGTTCTGCGTGTTGTTGCTACCAGAGCCGCTCACCTTACTTCGTATGACATTGCTCTGTTGCTATCGCATTCATTGCTTCGCCCTTAGGGCGAAACTGTGACATTTTTTCTTATCGTCGTAGCCGTAGCCATGAGCGACCGAGTAGCCTTATCAACATTTTTTTGAGTCCGCTGGCAACTTTTTTCGTCCACAAAACTGAATAATGCTTAGGTATATTGAAGTGAAAATACATAATTTAATGTATTAAGCAGTTGCACGTATGATAATTCACCCATATATCGTACTTGTTGGTTCCAAATGTTCTTTCCGTACAGTTTGGTTTACCTTACGGCATTTATTTTTGCAGTGGTGAAGCGGTGCATCATGTTCATGCAGAGAAAGAATGCATCAGTTCTAATAGCTTTATGTATTCCGTGCATTTGCTTGTGGAAACAGCAGTGTAAATCTCTTCTACTGTATAAATGAGTGCAAAAATCTTCTAATTTGCGATCCTAATAATAGTTAAGCTGTTGACACGCATTGTAGTTAGGCAGACATCAATTTTCTGGACAGTAACAATACTTATTTAACTAAAATGATGCTTAAGCCCCCTAGAACAGACAGTGGACATTTGCGTGTCTACTGCAGTCACAAACCATTGAAACAGCGAAGCTGGGTGATAGTAGCCCAGCGTTTTCCGGAAGTGCGCGCGAACTTTTCATCTTATCACTTATGAGGATGATAATTTCTTTTCGCGCGTCTCGAACATACGGCCCTCACTGCATGCTGCATAGCGCAGCTTCCAACACCAACACCGCGTTCCAGCAGACCCACTACGTGAATGCGTCTCTCTCTCTCGCTCTCTCTCTCCCATAGCGCGCAAAACCTCTTTACCTCGCCGAGAACGAGTTGGCGCTGAGCCGTGCTCCCTCAAGGGCTGCAGAAGATAGCGCCAACCTTTCCCTTTCCCTCAAGAACCACTTATCATCGCCGAGAACGAGCGTACGAACGCGCCAGCTGTGGACGAAGACGACGACGCTCGAACGTAATCATATGCTTCGCATAAATGCATGTTCTGCAAGCCTGGCTGTATAGCCTACTATTACTAGATGAAAAGGAAGCCTATCGTCGTTTTCTATCGCGACACATTTCGCTGCTCAACTTAAATTCTACCCGGAGCCGTAGCAGAAACGCGAAGAAAACAGCGCTTGCAGAGCTTTCTGCACTAGCCCAATGCTCCTTCAATTGATTTCCGCACCTTGTGAAGCTGTAGGTGACTTGCAATGTCTAACCAAGCACAGGCAAATCTCTAACTTAACCCCTTCCTCCATGCAGCAAGCATTCAAGGATCTTCAGCAAAGATAAGTTATCAGTTTTTTTATTCCATAAAGGGAACAGCAGTCGTCGAGATATAACAAAACCTTATTTCCATCAACGGTTCAGCTAGCACTCACTCGTCTCAGGAGTTGCTGTCGATAGGTAACTTCAATGTATTTACACACCACAGAGAAATGTACAGGGGTCGTCAAAAGTTCCCAGGCCGCCGCGCCCGGCCGAGAAGCGGCAACGGCTCGCCGCTAGATTGGCGCTGCCATCGCAAGCCAGCCTAGGCGCGCGCTGGCTTCGAGCGTATGCGTGGTGGAGAGAGGATGCCTCTCTCTTTCTTGCTCCCCTTGATAACAAACACAGGAAAAAATTTCACAGTTTCGCCCTAAGGGTGAAGCAATGAATGCGATAGCAACACAGCAATGTCATAAAAAGTAAGGTGAGCGGCTTTGGTAGCAATATGAATTGTAGTAAACATGAGCTGATTAAGTAAGCAGGTGTGCTGCGGCGTAAGTAGACCGACATGAAGAGAGACTCGATGACCACGAGAAGGCGCGTGTGAAACGGTGGTGTTGATGAGAAGCGCTTCCCGTGGGCAGCGCGCGTGCGAAGGGACACACCTGTAGCGCTGCACTGCCGATCCGGGCAGCATTACATGTGTAGCGTGCGTTGGAAAATGTGGCCCGACTATTACTAACTGAATGAACAAGCGTGGTGTGAGCGCGCACAAACATGAATAGATCACACTGAATGACTGCAGATAACGACTGTCAAAACGCTGGCAGCAAGTCCATACGCTGCAGCGGGCGAAGGTACGTGCGGTCTATCGCATCAATAGAAACTGAGCGGCGAATGCACAGTGCATAAAGGTCAGAGCCGTGTGGAGATAAGAGACGGTGCGGCGAGCGACAAGCGCGGTTGTTGGCAGAGTAAAAGTGCCCCCCCCCCCCCCCGCTCCCTCCGGCGCTGGCTTCCCGCTTCGTTGCTTGCGCGTGGGAGATAGAGTGCGTTCGCTCTCCGTGATAGCGCGCGTCCGCGCACGCTTCCGCTCGGGCATACGGCGCGCGGTGAAGATTTTATCTATACGGAACCTCACGGCGACGGCGACGGCGACGCCGACGGCAGAAATCCGGTTGAAGTGGCCATATAATTGCTATCGTAATAAAAGATCGTGCGGCATGTGCCCTCACTGTTCGCTCTTGGAATTCCACTGCTGTGCAGCGCGTGGCGTAGGAGGCGGCAGGGTTCCGGAAAGTGACGCGCCGTGCTTGCGACCATATTTAGTTAAACACGGTATTGACCCTTTTCGCGGAGCAGTTTGCTCTCGAGAAACGAGATGGCGCTTTTGGCGGCGCGCCATATGTTGCCTCAGTGGCAGCGCATGAATAAGAAACCATTACCGCTTCTGCCCTGTTTCCGTGCGATCAGCTGTCGGAAGGTTTTCACGATGCACAAGTGAAATGCATCTTGTTCTTTTTTATTATTTAATTGTATGTAAATTTGGATAGTGTCATGCAATGTATGATCTGTTGTGTTTACTACTGAACAAGCGAAACGTTCTCGTTGTTAAAGGACGGTGCAAAATGTCGTGTTATAAACTTTTCTTGATCAACGCAACTTTATTGCCAACGTTTGGTTCAGCACATTTTTTCACATGTTTTGTAAGTGCATCACTCGGAACTGTTTGGGCTGAGGCCTCGTCAGGCATAAACTGCCTTTAGCTTCTATCCCTGCATCAGGCTATATGTGCTGTCTGCTGCGAAAACTGAAATAAAAAAATTAAAAATGCAACTGGGTTTTTGATCAGTGATCACGCACTGTTCTCCATTCATGTTGCAAAATGTGGAGCGGTGGATTAAAACGACTGGCATATTAAGGAATGGAGTGAATATGTGTGCCCAAGTTCATGGGCCATTGCTACATACGGACAGCCTCTGTTGCCGGCCCTTCTCAATGTACGACTTTCCTCGTGGATAAAAACAACATTCACTTTCACAAAAATCCATGTCAGTGTTGTATCGCTAACCTCCAAAGACTTCAACTCCGGAAGGTCGGTCAGACTTCAAGCCCGGATTGTATGCCAGGAAGTGTCGCTTCCTGGCATATTAGGTTTCGCGCACACACATCTACCCCAACTCGCACGCAACCTTACGCGCACCCCATCGCCAATGCATTAAGAATATGTGAATGGGCGCACACTTGAATCAATGCGCCAAAGCATGGGTAACTGATCAGATTGACAGCACACGAATGGTCGAAGCTCAATGTTTCGTGACGGTCCACGGGAGTAAGCGAGTTACTAACGATACTACATATTTGCGACAAGCTATTACAAAGAACAGAACAGCTACGTTCCAAGCCTTGTGTGCAGCAAGAACAAATCTACTGCAACTGAGCACACCCGCGAGTGATTAGGCAGAAAATAATCGGATAATCACCACACCCACGAACTTCACTGAGTCAGACATGTGACAAGCCGCTGCTTCTAAGTATTTGAGAAATAAAAACGAAGAGAAAAACAAACTGATCCTAATTCAATGCCTAAGCGGAAAGCTTGGAATACATTTTTTAGCCTTGTTTTGAGAACAAGCACCATATACGCTGCTCGCGCCGTTCGGACAAAGCTTAATGAGCTGTGAAAGCGCTTTTACATGTCCTCTGAAGCTGTGGCCAAAGCTTTGTGTCGACCACCCAGACAGCGTCTACGATGCCTCCCGAACGAGAGGTTTCCTGAGCCGCACCGGGCATCAGTACATCCACTGTAAACACGGAAGCAACGGAGGCAGCTGAGGCAAGCAATGGTCGCGTCACCACGTGATCAAACATGGCAGAGCCCACGGTATCGCCGTCAAAATGCTCAATAGACCAGATTAGTTTAGCCTCGCACGTAGGCTCAGGGCCTTCTCCAATACTCTCGACACCAGGCGCCCCCTGTCGGCGTACACTGTGGGAATCGGCGGACTAGCGTCTGTTTATTTTTGCGCGGCGCTTGTTTGTGTCGTTGCTGCTCACGGTTTGAGTAAGTAGGAACGATGTACAAAAGCTACTCGTCAGGGCGTCATTGTGCCGTCGTCGGCATTCTTGATAGGAATGTGGCGAGCGCCAATATTTAAAAATTCCGCTCGGCGTTACACTCTTTGTAATACTTGAAGGCGAAAGCCTGATGCAAATTTAGTCATAAATTGAGTTATACATTAAGCTACACATTAGGTTATATATTACCAAATGATAGGCTTTCGCTACATGTAAAACCCCGTGTGGTAGTGCTTGCCTTGCCGAAATACGCGGCCAATACCTTGCTATAGCCAATCGATAATCGATCAATATTCAATAAATTCCGGAAAATGCTGGGGATGACTTGGTAGTGCTTAGCCTAGCCCAAATACGTGGTCAGTACCTTAAAAAAATTATGGGGTTTTACGTGCCAAAACCAGTTCTGATTATGAGGCACGCCGTAGTGGGGGACTCCGGAAATTTGGACCACCTGGGGTTCTTTAACGTGCACCTAAATCTAAGTACACGGGTGTTTTCGCATTTCGCCCCCATCGAAATGCGGCCGCCGTGGCCGGGATTCGATCCCGCGAACTCGTGCTCAGCAGCCCAACACCATAGCCACTGAGCAACCACGGCGGGTGGTCAGTACCTTGCCATAGCCAATCGATAGCCAATCAATAGCTAATCGATCAATAATCAATAAATTCCGGAAATGCTGGAGATGACTTGGTAGTGCTTAGCCTAGCCCAAAAACGTGGCCAATACCTTGCGATAGCCAGTCGATAGCCAATCAATAGCTAATCAATAATCGACAAATAATAAATTCCTGGAAATGCTGGGGATGATTTGGTAGTGCTTAGTTTAGCCGAAATACGTGGCCAATACCTTGCGATAGCCAATCAATGGCTAATCAATAATCGATCAATAATCAATTCAGGAATATGCTGGGGATGGCTTTGCAGTGCTTAGCCTAGCCGAAAAGCCAGGATATCTAGGTGGCCATCAGTTCCGCTGTCTCTTTAATATTGCACCTCCAGTGCAAGCGACGCTAATGAAAAAAAAAATTTTAGAGTGTTCATGCAAGCGCGCTTTGGTCACGTATCGTGTAGCCAACGAGGCTATTGGAGAAGCTTTCAGAGACGGTTCGAATAAAAACAAACAGTGCTTCGCGGCAATATTGTTACTTTCATCGCATCTTTGACTCACTAACTTTACACCAAACGCATTTCTGAAACGCATTTCGAAAATCGCTACCCTGTTTAGATAAGTTTGTCAAGGTTCGAATGAAATCTGTAGTTTATACCGTGTGAGTTTCACTTTTGACAACAACTAAAGCTTCGCCACAACACAGTGTCATATCACTGCAAAGGTTCTGTGGCAGCGCACAGCGACGTTACATGCAGCTGTAGCATGCTTATTGGCACTAATTATCTTACACCATGGCTGGCACTTGCAAGAACACAATCTAACAGAACATCTCGCTTTACGACGCGCGGAAACCAACGCATACGTTTTCCGCAAGCGAAAATGCGTCGGCCTCATTGCGACCATGATACCGCGAAATTTCAGAAAAAAATTCAAGCGTGCTCTCGATCCGACGTGTGTTTTATTGCGTTCGTCATGCGTTCAAAATGCAGAAGTGAAATGAGCATGCACTTAGCAACTTTAAGCGTCAACGGTCCGCTTGTGAACAATTCATTGCGAGCGCTATGAATTCTAGTCTATACATACACACACACACACACACACACACACACACACACACACACACACATATATATATATATATATATATATATATATACTTGTTTGCAGTTTTCGGCTTCCTGGAGAGCAACATCTTGCGTTTAACTTCCCTTGGGCACCGCTATGGCTCTCTCAGCCGTCTGCACAAGGAAATTTGCTGCATACGAATGCGCTCGGAGCCCGAAATATCTGGTTATGTTGCCAAAGAGTTCGCTGCGATGTTGCTAGCGCGCTGTCCCGTGCCGCAGTGCTACTGAGTGGGTTTGCAGCCTCCTCGAACGCAACTCTAATGACACTCGTAGGCTGGAGCAGCTAGCACGTGTTATGGTGCGCTATACAGAAGTGTTCGGAGCGTTCCTATGCAGTACCTTCGATCTATCAATGCTACGCGTTCGGCGCTGACGCTCCTCCGTCTATGCTTGCAAAACGGAGGACTTATGTGCTGTATTGTCAGAAAATAACTGCCTTACGCATATGAGTTCCGTATAGAGTTCCGTATCTTGACGGCGATCTCCACACGGCTCTGAACTTTGTATGCGCTGTGCATTCGGCCGCTCAGTTTCCGTTGAAACGATAGACCGCACAAACCTTCGCTCGCTGCGGCGCCGCGCTTCCTCACGCTAGCGTTTTGACCGCGGTCGTCTGCGGTCATCGAGTGTGATCTATGCATGTTTGCTTGTGTGCGCTGACACCACGCTTGTTAATTCGGTTAGTAGGCGAATGTGTCCAGTTTATGCAGCCGATAAAACTACCATCCTTACTCCGTACCATCCTTACTCTCCACTAATTTGCTATCGCAACTGATGCTTCACCTTTCCGAAGAAACTTCGACATTTTTTCGTACATCGCTGAAGCCACTGACCGACACAGAAACAAAATGTAGCAGTGCACAGTCGAAGGTAAAGGCGTGCAGGTGTGCAGAGGGGCAGAGAGTGGCCGGAGCAGACGAACGAAATGGCAACCCAAGCGATAAGAGCGATAGCGCCGCCCGTTGGCGCAACAAGTGAAGCGACTACATAAAGATATAGCATGCACAAAAAATAAATAGCCGAAAACACATTTTATTTCTACACACAATCGCGTCACTTTAATTCATTGCTATCCAGGTTGAAACGATACAGCCACATATGAAAAGGTTCCTGAATTTCCCTTTGCCTACCAGGGTCAGGGGGACACTTTATTGCCAACACCGAAACTAGCCCCACTGTCCACCGCCTGTAATAACTGCATTGCCGTTGTCATTGTATATTAGATGCTGCTAACGAATTATTGAACGCTACGCACTGTCAAGTAAAATATGTACGCGATCGCGCTAAGGCCCCGTGTCGCAGAAAATCCGGCGTCGGCGTCGGCGTTAAGCATCAGCGTCTGGCGGAAATCATGCCGAACCACATCATCCTGAACGACCCCGACCACACAGGCCCTCCCCGTGGTGCAAGGCGTTAGTGAACAAAAATTGAATTTCTCAAAGTAAAATCCGTGAGAAAAATCGCAAAGTACGACTTAACCACAACCTACAGGCGTGATAGCGTCGGCTTGTAATTTGAATATACGAGAAAAAGGCCTCAAAATCAGCCACGGATCTTTGAATGCTATCCCGTTCCACTCTTGAAGGCGAAGCTTAACCGTCCTCCAATTCTGATGGTGTTTGGCTGTACTTCGGTTCAAGGCAACATTCAGCGGAATGTTGACAACTGAGCCTTTCTAAATTTTGGACACGCGCATGCCTCGGCGCAACAGCAAACAATTAATCCTAGGCCCTTCACATTTTGATATAAGACGTCTTAAATTGCTCCTCTAAAAATTTTTACCGGCAATGCATTTCTGTTTAAAAGTGAAGCTGACTTTAAGGGAATCGCTGTAAGGATGGTCTTTATAAATTGGCTTCCCGACGTTGTGTATGTGATGGGAACGAAGCTCTTAAAGACGAAGCTCACTCTTAAAGGCGAAGCTTAAGCGTCCTCCTATTTTTTCATAAAAAAGTACATTAGTATGTCCCAAAAAATGTGGCAGACATAACTGATATCAATTCTTCCGCGTTTTTTTGTCTATTTATTAAGTAAAGAAAATATCATGTGAACTTTAGAACTACATCACTTCGAAACCAGCAAAGCAGTACATACAGCTGATATAAAAAAAATAAAGGCCATGAAATGAACAAGTTAAGGACAAATATTTTGATGAATCTTTGTCATTCACGAACCTTATTTACATTTTTGTGCACGTGCAACGGCCCGGGAAAAAACCTCAATGACGCTGTCCTTCGTTGCAATAGATTGCGCAGGAGCAGCTGTTACCGCTCGTGTATTGTAATTACACCGAGCTTATAGTCGCAACAGTGAGTACATATAAAAAGCAAGAGTTCTGCAAAATACACATAAGAAATGCGAAGATAGAATAGATATACAAATGCGAAGATACAACTTGATAAAGGGCAAAAAAGAGCGGCTGGAAACAAAGTTCACTGCTTGTATACAAAAGCCTCACAACAAGATATTTAAATATACGTATAAGTCTCGAATAAATCTACGTATTTAAGTAAACGTCACCGTATATAATACCCGCCGGGGTGGCTCAGTCAGCTAAGGCGTTGCGCTGCTGAGCACGAGGTAGCGGGATCGAATCCCGGCCGCGGCGGCGGCATTTCGATGGAGGCGAAATGCAAGAACGCCCGTGTGCTTGCGTTGTAGTGCACGTTAAAGAACCCCAGGTGGTCAAAATTATTCCGGAGCCCTCCACTACGGCG
>NC_051158.1:96552928-96612927 GCF_013339745.2 Dermacentor silvarum
ATGTTTGCAGCTTTATTTTTTATTTATAGGGGGTCAAGAAAGCCTAAACCTATTGGAAGGAGAGGGAGCCAACTCGTTGCGTAAAATTTGGGAGTATGAAATCAAGTGATACACAGTAGTTTGCCGTAGAAGTCACAATTGTTGCTTATTCATTAGGCTACAGAAAATCAACTGTGGAAATGCACATGCAATTCTTACAATTACATGCCACAGGTGAAACCAAAGTGATCAATGAAAATCTACTCCTTCGTATGCAGATATTACTCAAACAATACACGAGCATTCTATAAAGAGGCTGGCTACTTATTTCTAAGAAGTCCCAGGATTAACACAATATTAGGGATAGCAAATGTAGTTATTAACAAAATGAATATTTACCTAACTACTAGATTATTTAGGTAATGTGAGTAATGCAAACTGGCAGCACGCTTCGTTTTAATAAATAAATAAATAAATAATAAATAAATAAATAAGTTTAATTTACATGAGTTATTTGAAAGCTGGATAAAACATGTAATTCAATACTTTATATTGCATTCGCATCTTCATATTGCAGCGACAACCGCTGTGTCTAATTCAATCTGGAACACCTGAGGGAAAAGCAAGCCTTTATTTTAAACGAATGCTTCGTTTGAACTACATAAACTAAAAAAAAGTTGCTAACAGCACAAAGTTCGACGCACACGCTAGCGGCGCACAATCAGCACAACTGACAACAGCAGGAACGAGCGACGGGAAACCCTATGCGACAGATGCTGGCGGCGGAGCTGCTGTCGCATGGGCTGTAGGGAGCCTACATGCAACGCCGTTTTAAACAGCGCTTGAATGTAGGCTCCCTAATGGGCTGGTATCTGAGTGCCGGATCTTTCCACACTTGCGCCTCACGGCAATGCATCGCGCGTGCGCCCCTGAACACACTGCCCCCTTCTAGTAGACTATAGCGAGATACACTGCCATACATATTTAGAACCCGTAGCTTGACTTAATGGTCCTTGGAAGTGGCCTGTCGGCAGGTGTTTACCTTTGAACAGAGCGGGTCCACAGCAGCGGCTTTTTGTGTGATGTGTCCTGGCGTTGTAACCAAATGTTTATTGGGGGCTGTACGATAATGAAATGAACTTCGCCACTCTTGGCCGAGTGGACAACGTGCAAAGAACAAAACATTTGAATGAAACGCTGTTCATATATGCATAATTCTAATTGAAAAAAAAAGCCCTAGCAATTGCTTTGATGCTGGATAAAATTCATACGTGCAGTCGGTACAGCCCAGCACCTCCGGAGTAGGGCTTCGGCCTCCCGAACTTGGCCTGCGCAGCCCTCTCCTCTGCGCAGCCTCTCTCACCAACGAAGCTCGGCTGGTGTTGAAGGTGCTTGGAACGGAGCAGAAAGAATTCGGTAAATATGCGAACACTACTCCGTAATAAAAAATTACGGGTGCACTTACGCACAAGCGAGCGGCATCGGGCCGAGTGGACGTTAGAAGCGGGATAGAGAGATGGGTGCCACCACCCCGAGCGATGAGTTCCATATTACACGCTGGCGGAGCGTTTCTTTTGAATCGTCCATTTCGGCAAGCCTGCTTATATGCACGCCTTATCGATGTCCAGCGAAATTCACCGTTCCTATCACAACGGCGGATGTTGCCGCGCAGTTTAAGTCTTAGCAGACATTGCCGCTAGCAGACGACAAGACTCTGAATGACGACCTTAAGATGTGTTTGCCCTCCTATTTGGCCAAGGACGCTCGTAGCTTCCACGGTACTAAGAGGAATAACTGATACAGAAGATAATGCCGACGCTTTCCCGTCGGTCGTTTCCAGTCTCGGCTCGTACAGCATCGAGGTGCATCGCCTTCAATGCCACTGGTGGCGCTCATGACGCTTGCATTCCTAGGTGCCTGGTAGCTGCCAGGGCACTGTTCCTTCTGCCCAGCGTAAGTTGCCTTGCCAGCTACAGTACTGTCCTATCATAAGAAGCGAACAAAAAAATGACACCAAGGACAACATAGGGGAAATTATTCGTTCTTACTAATTGAATTACATAAATTATAAATTAATGGAAATGAATATGGATGAAAAAAACAACTGGCCGCAGGTGGGGAACCATCCCACTTCTTCGCATATTACGCGCGCGATGCTCTTACCATTGAGCTACCGCGTTACCGTTTTCCCATTCACTTTCCGGGGTTTTTATGTTTTACAACTAGAATTAACCCTGGGATTGTTAGCCAGCGAACCACCACGCACGCGTAATGCGAAGACGTGGGATCGTTCCCCACCTGCGACCAGTTGTTTTTTTCATCCATATTCATTTCCATTATTTATTATTTCTCTAATTAAATTAGTAAGTACAAGTAATTTCCCCTATGTTGTCCTTGGTGTCATTGTTTGTTGGCTTCTTATGATATGAATAATAAATATCTGGCCCCTCGGTTCCCTTTTCACAGCGAAGCTGTTAAGGGCTCAGTCTCCGATGGTCGTGTCCGCGTGTAGAAAAAACTCATTGGCCGTATGCTCTATGTGCAAGTGAAAACGCGCGAGGGACGCGCGCTTTCACGGGGAGCGAACGCACGGCGGAGAGCAAACGCGACCTCTTCCGTCGCGCGAAAGGACGTGGGTGGACTGGTGGACTGGAGGGAGGGAGAGAGGGAGAGAGGGGAGCAGCACCAGCAACGCGCAGAACTGTTGTCGACGTCGGCGGTGCTTTGCCCGCGTTCGCACCGAACGCGCGCGGCGTTGGTGACGTGTTTATAAAGAAAGTGGCAACCTTTGCCCGGCTTTGGCGGTGTATAAGGCCATGGTCTCTGTGGTCACTAAATAAATGAAAACCACCGGATCATATATATTTATCATTCTTTAATAGTTCAAATAACCAATTACACCATCACATCTTAAAAGTCATAATTGTAACTACTTAGTTCCCACCATAGTACAGCTTCGCTTGTCTTCCATCTCCACCCCAGTGGAACGGCTGCTAGTTTTTTTTCCCCCAAATCTACTTTGTAGTGCTACCTATGATTTTAAGAGATCAGGTCGTATCAATCTCTTCCCTGCTTTTTTTTTCCCACCAATACTCGAATCGTCTCTTGCTTATCTCTACGGCTGATCGGTTGATGTTTCAGTTTCTGTTTCCTTCAACTTTAAACCCAAGCGCTTCTGGAAGCTGTACGTTACCTACGGTTCTTACTGGGTGGATCCCATCGCATTCCATTAGGATGTGCTGAGTGGTCTCCGGATCTTTACTGCAGCATACACATGCCTGATCTAGTTCCGAATATTTGCTCCGATATGTTTTCGTCCTTAGGCAACCGGTTCGAGCCTCAAATAGCAAGGCACTGGCCTTTGTGTTATCGTACAGATTTTCCCTTCTAATTTCTTTCTTCTCATTCTTGTAAATCTCCATTGTCCTATTTGTTTCCATTCTTTGCATCCAATTCACTGTCTCTATTTCTCTCACTTTCTTTCTGATGACGCCTCGTTGTCTATTTACATTTTCGACTATCCTGTACTTGGTTGCCCACTTTCTTGACCTCTTCCTCCATTCTGTGTCCACGCTTTTCAGATACAGATACTTTGGCACGGTCCAGTACCGTTTGTACCGTTAGCGGGGTACCGCCACCCAGCGGCCGTGGCCACTCATAGAGGCCCCAAATGGCAGCTGAATAATGACCTTGCTTTTAGTTTCTGCGCAACAGGTTTATGTTTTCTCGCAAATTGGAATAACAATCCGAAGGTATCATGTCTGCAGCTTGTGGGTAAGCCGTGGTTTACGAATTTTCTGACGCAATTTACTTTTCAACATTAAATTAGTTCACTGAGGCGCTTGGCCGACGGCCTAGAAGAATGAAGATGCATGCTGCACTTCCGCACACGTGCGTGCGCACATGACGTACGTCGCTTGTGGTGATGGGTGCAATTGTTAACGCCGTCTAGCGTCATTTGGCGAGGTGCTACTTGCCTAACGTCCGCACCAGCTTCGCTCTACATCCACTTTCACAGGGTGGAATGGAGGCATATTTTTGTAGTGATAGCTACATTCCGCCAGGTTTTCGCCTCTTCGCCGTCGCCGCACTTTGAGCCGTGGCCGCATTGTGACATCACACCACGGCCTTCGATTTTCCAGCAACTCGGCTCGTCGCGTTTGCCGCGCGGCCACCGCTCCTGCCATTGTGCGCTCGCCGCGCCCTCTGTGTGACGTCGCACCACGGGCCTCGATTCTCCGGGGAATCGGCTCGTCGCGGTCGCCGCGCGGCCACCGCTCCTACACGCGCGCGTCCGCCGTTGCCTGGCAACCGCCACAGCTGGCGCTCTCGTCGCACCCTTTGTGGGACGTCACATCACGGGCCTCGATTCTCCGGCAACTCGCCTCGTCGCGGTCGCCGCACGGCCACCGCGTAGAGTAACATACGGATTACAAGAGTGGCTACTCCAGCCTAAAAGCAGCCGAGCTACGCAGCTTCATGCCGCCCGCTAGAGGGCAATACAAAACTCCGTCTCCAAGGGAACGCGCGTACTAGTTATCTGCTATAGGAACTTTTCTAGTGAATAATACGCCCTACCTGTCTATGTGGCTGTAGACCTAGACGTTATCAAAGGGATCAGCCGGCCGTGAGCGCTGGATGATAAGTCTAGTATATACAATAAAGCATAACGCATCGCCAAAAAATATCGGCCATGGTGTGATCAGGCAAGGCGACGCTACAAAAGATGTGCGATAACGTCTGCGTGGTCTGTGCTGGGTTCGTCTGCCACAATGTCTGTCTGCTTGGCTGCTGCTTGGTAAAAAGGCCTTCATTATATACGTTCTTTTTTTCCTTCATTACTCTGCAGATTGCTTATGTATTTGTCACTTCAGCCGTCAGTTGACATTTGTCGCATTGTGCTCTTCAGCGCAGAGAGCTTTTTTGTGTTCTTCAATTCGCGCATGATGTTCGTGGATTGATTCACATTATGTAAGAAACAGCAATTTGGAATGCTGCGAAGCACGTTTCAGAGAAAATCGTTTCTTGGCGCGAGAAAGTGAGTCGGCACACGCCGGTATACGTAGTGATTGTGTGAAAGAATGCAGTTATGCTTAGGATCGTAATTCGTGGTGTGCGCAGATTGCTTGAAGCATCTGTTACGAGCGCAATTAGAGATAACTTGCGAATTGAGAAGAATGTTTTTAAGCTGTGGCTACGACGTATTCTGAATAAACACTCCTGCCTCAGTAGCGCATGCATGGCACCGAAGGTTGCTTTATTTTTAGCTGCGACAATTGCACGTGACGCTTTTCGCGAAAGGGCGATCTGAAGTGCGTAGGTGAAAATTTGTGTGAAGGCGGGAGAGAACACATAACGAATACTTTTTTTTGTCAGGTCATGCCGTCCGTAGTCAAGTACTACGGCAATGACTGCTGTGTTGCGTGGTGCAGTAACAACGGCGGGACAGGGAGATAGCGTGGTTGGCTGACAACTGCAGTGTGCAGCCTCCATTCTTTGTTTGCTACGCAGCCCGAAACTAGCACTTAATAAGGTTAGGCTTCAAAGGACGAGCGTTGTTTTCCTCTTTAATGCTGATGCTGTCTTCTGCAGTTTTACTGTTCTGTAGGGTTTTTCAGAATATCGCCTGTTTATTCCTTTAGTGAAATTTATTCTCAACATATGGCACCTGTATTGGCACGTCTTGCACTTTGCAGTGCAACCATCTTTCTGTGCTTGCGTTCATCGAGCATTCCGAAAAAAAAGTGTGCATGTGCTTACTGAGAATATGACTTGAAAATAAAATGTTTCGTCTCTTCCAACACTTGTCATGTTTATTAAAAATGTCTACATAAACACACAGTGGCATCGTGTGCTTGCTGCTCTGGCGGTACAGCTTACACGAGCCTACTCGATGCATGCAAGCAACGCGTTAAAGAAAATCGAAATATAGCCTCCGGGACGAGCACTCGCACGGAAGTAATCCTGGAGGCCGTGTAATTTTTCTAATCGCCATAAGATAGCCTACGAGATTAGTTTTTCTTCGGTCCCAATCTCTGAGTCTGTGTAGATTGCACACACCCGCTAGGTGCGCTTCAAACCAAAATCGGCCGCAGGGACCTATGGAAGTGTCCTCTCTTATCCTTGTATGTTACTCCATGGCCACCGCTCCTGCCGTTGGGCGCTCGCTGCGCCATCTTTATGACGTCACACCCCGCGCTCCGCCGCTGTAATAACCGGGAGTATAGAAGGGGAGAGCTCGCGTCGCCGCAGCAATAGTTGAGGCCGCCGTATGGATGGTGAGAAGTCGGCCAGCCTGAAGGAGGCCAGGGATCGCCGTAGACATGAAGTGAATTGAGGAGACAGCGCGCTGAAAAGACTCAAGAGGGGCGTGCCAAACGGTTGGCCAAACGCCGTGAAAGGGATTCCGCTAGACGTCTGCCTAAGCGCAGCCGGGTGTCTGTAGCTATCGCTACTCGACTAGGTTTAACCAGAGCTAAAGCACAGCCGATTTTTTTTCCTCGTTCATTACATAACGAGGGCTTGAATCTGGCAACATTGATGCCTTCAGGTAGCATATGTGGGTTTATTCATAATTTGCCTTGATCTAAAAAGACCAGGTACTCGCGACGCCTGCGGCAGAAAGGATTGTTCCACATCCGCCGCACTAGGTTTCTGAGTGGTGGCACTGGCTAACAGTCCCAGGGTTAGCCCTAGTTGTAAAACATAAAAACGGCCGAAAAGTGGATGTGAAAACGGCAACGCGGTACCTCAATGGTAAGAGCATCGCACAGCGTAATGCGAAGACGTGGGATCGTTCCACACCTGCGGCCAGTTGTTGTTTTGAAGCGAAAGCTTCATTGCGCTACCTCGGGCAGCCGTCGGCGACTCAACAGTTTTCACATTGAGTGCTAGAGGTCAAACCACAAGAGAGAATTAAGGCGCATTATATTCCGATTCCGACGCTTATGCTATGTCGGGCTATATTTAGCTCTTTACGGAGACCTGAAAGGAGACATTGCCGCCGTTACCCGAGTAGAGTTGGGCCCGGCTGCGAGTTTCCAACCAAGTCTCACTACTTTACTGATCACCGCAGTGTCTTCATGGCATAAAAATGATGAATAAAACTGTATTCATTGAAATCATGTCTGTATATCATTGCGAAACCAAACCTGGGCCACAGCTCGACAATAGGCCTAGCCAGGGGCAGTGAAGCTTCGCTATCAGCCAGGTTAACCAAAGCTAAACCGCACCAATTTTTTCATCCATTTTCATTTTCACTAATTTATCAGTTCTTTAACTCACTTAGTAAGTACAAGTAATTTCCCTAAGTTTGTGCTTGGTGTCATTGTTGTTGGCTTTTTATGATATGATTAATAAAATCGTGCCCCTCGGTTCCCTGTTCTGCTCGTTCAATACTGTCCTAGGATTTCAAGCATAAAGCTGAACCTTGGTATCGCTGTGAATGCTTCTGATGAACTGCGAACATTTACGCATAAGCGTATATGGCGGCTCCGTCTGTGAAATCGGCGACAACTGTGCTCTAAGACCGCGAGGGAAGCGAGCGCCGGAGGATGAAGGCGCCTGGAGGTGGAGATGAGAATGTCCGCGTTCGCACCCTTTCCGGTGTGTTTCGACGTCGTGGTGCTCGCTGTTGCATGTTCGCGGCGCCCATACGCTTGCGCGTAACGCGCTTTCACGAAGTGAAACGTCACTGTAGCTTGTTTTTACGTACGCTTCGTGTCGCCTGGCTGAAAATCGTGTATTGGTACGCTACAAGATCCGAGTTTGCTTCTAGCAGTTACTCCGAGTTTATCTCCCGTAATTTCAAAAAACTCAAATTTTATTGTGCCGGGTCTATACTTTTCTCGGTGGGAATTTGCCTGACCTGTGCGCACGGGATATGCGTTCCGACATTTTACCCAAGGCTAGCGCCATCTTTCTTGATGAAGTCACCAACTTTTTCGCACTGAGCCCATGATTTGGTGGTACTGTCTTCAATACCATGTATAAAGAAATTATATCGGAGGGAGCTAATTTCGAGCTCTCAATTCCTTCGGTCAAAACTAGCAACTGTGGTAGCATTAACGGAACCAACTGTGATAGATACAAAATGTGGTAGCCCGACGCGAAAACAGGCATGCGCCTGTGTTCTCTCCTGACAAGCGCAAAATTTCTTCTAGCATGGAAAGCGTATTATGAATGCCAGCAATTTCGTGATGAAGTCCATTTTTCCCACGTTGACTGTGTTGAGAGGGCCATCACTTCATTGAATTTTTAATCAACATACGGTAAACAAATTTTATACGAAAAAATAAATAAGCTCTTTACTTGGCTCTTCTCTTGGGGGTCCGGGATCCGATTCGATCCACATCACCGGCGAGGAACCGCTTAAAGGGATACGGACACAAAAGTTGGCGGGGTGGTTTTTTGCATCGGAACAAAAGTTGAACTGTTGAAAAGGACGAATACCGTTTGTCTAACCGCTTTAGGCGATCTTCGCACGTGGTTCCGTCCGAAACATTATTCCCCGTCGGCGCTCCACGCAGTTGGTGCGTCTTACATGCGCCTTCCCGCGGTCGTCGCTCGGTATTGACGCGTTCGTCGCGGCGAAAGGAAATGCCCAGACATTGCTGTTATACCAACATCATCGGTCGTGACACGCCGTCGAACACGTTTCCCGGAGACGAGAAGGTGCGTAAACTTTGGATACAGGCCTGTTGTCATCACGCACAGCCTGGAGTCCTCTATAAATGAAATCATTTGCGCGGAGCCACTTCGTCGACGATGATTATGTGACCAGCCCGGCTGTGCTGAAAAGCCTTGGCATGCCGCTAAAAAGGCACTAAAAAGGCCTGACGCTGTGCCATCGCTCTTCTCACGAAAATGCAAGGCAGAAATGATCAGCGGCGCGGTTGGAAAAGATGAAGCGAAAAGATGTCGTTACTGTTTTCGTTCACGTGCAGCCTTCTTGAGCAGCGTGAGGGCGAGGCTGGGGCGAGATGCCCGAGGTTGGGCACGAAGGCAGTAAATGTTGGAAAAGTATAGTAAAACAATACAAGGCTAGCGAGCGCGACTCACGAGATCAGACACACACACAGCTTTGCTTCTCCACAGAAAAAAAAAAAAAAAAAAAAAAAAAAACGGGCAGAATGACAGACAGGTGCTGCCATCTGTCGGCATAAACTACTATTCAGTCATCCACACAGTGCTGAAAAAAATAAATTATGGGGTTTTACGTGCCAAAACAGCCAAGCTACTTTCATTCGAAATAGTGGTGAACCGGATAGAGAAGCTCCTTCTATAACTAACGATGAAGTTAGAAGGGCCTTGAAAGACATGACCAGGGGAAAAAGCGCCTGGAGAAGATGGAATAACAGTAGATTTAATCAAAGATGGAGGAGATATCATGCTTGAAAAGCTTGCGTCCCTTTATACGCAATGCCTCACAACTTCAAGTGTACCAGAGAGCTGGAAGAACGCCAACATTATACTTATCCATAAGAAGGCAGACGTTAAAGAATTGAAGAATTACAGACCCCTTCGCTTGCTTTCAGTATTGTATAAAATATTCACCAAGATAATTTCCAATAGAATCAGGACAACACGACTTCAGTCAACCAAGAGAACAGGCTGGCTTCAGGAAGGGATATTCTACGATGGAACATATCCATGTCATCAATCAGGTAATCGAGAAATCTGCGGAGTACAATCTACCTCTCTATATGGCTTTCATAGATTATGAAAAGGCATTTGATTCAGTAGAGATACCAGCAGTCGTAGAGGCATTGCGTAATCAAGGAGTACAGGAGGCATACGTGAATATCTTAGCAAATATCTACAAGGATTGCACAGCTACCTTGGTTCTCCACAAGAAAAGTAGAAAGATACCTATCAAGAAAGGGGTCATGCAAGGAGACACAATCTCTCCAATGCTATTCACTGCATGCTTAGAAGAAGTATTCAAGCTCTTAGACTGGGAAGGATTAGGAGCTAGTGAGGATAGACGGCGAATATCTCAGCAACCTTCGGTTTGCAGATGACATTGTCCTATTGAGCAACAATGGAGACGAATTACAACAAATGATTGAGGACCTTAATCGAGAAAGTGTAAGAATTGGGTTGAAGATGAATATGCAAAACAAAAAGATAATGTTCAATAGCCTGGCAAGGGAACAAGAATTCCGGATCTCCAGTCAGCCTCTAGAGTCTGTAAAGGAGTATGTTTATCTAGGTCAATTACTCACAGGGGACCCTGATGATGAGAAAGAAATTTACAGAAGAATAAAACTGGGTTGGAGTGCATACGTCAGGCATTGCCAAATCCTGACTGGGAGCTTACCACTGTCGTTGAAAAGAAAAGTGTACAATCATTGCATTCTACCGGTGCTAACATGGGGCAGAAACTTGGAGGTTAACAAAGAAGCTCGAGAACAAGTTAAGGACCGCACAAAGAGAGATGGAACGAAAAATCTTAGGAGTAACGTTAAGAGACAGGAAGAGAGCGGTGTGGATAGACGACACAAACGGGGGTAGACGATATTCTAGTTGACATTAAGCGGAAGAAATGGAGCTGGGCAGGTCATGTAATGCGTAGGATGGATAACCGGTGGACCATTAGGGTTACAGAATGGATACCAAGAGAAGGGAAGCGCAGTCGAGGACGACAGAAAGTCAGGTGGGATGATGAAGTTAGGAAATTCGCAGGCGCAAGTTGGAATACGCTAGCGCAAGACAGTGGTAATTGGTGATTCCAGGGAGAGGCCTTCGTCCTGCAGTGGACATAAATATAGGCTGATGATGATGATGATGACGTGCCAAAACCACGATCTGATTGTAAGGCACACCGGAGTGGGGGACTCCAGAAATTTGGACCACCTGGGCTTCTTTAACGTGCACCTAAATCTAAGTACACGGGTGTTTTCACATTTCGCCACCATCGAAATGCGGCCACCGTGCACGCAGTGTGGAAGCACCCCGCAGCTGCCTCGCCTGCGTGCGCTCTTAAGAAAGCAAGTTTACAGAGGAAATGACAAACAATTGTTGCATAAGTGTCTGGTGCAAAGTGAAATCTTCGAGCTACGCTTCGCGAAAACCTGACCTCCACGGCGGCCTGCTCTTCTTCATCGCTTGACGCGGAAGGCTCGTAACCGTAAGCGGTAATATTTATTGCTAAGTTGGAATGGTCCTCGTCTCCAGACGTGTTCTCATCCGTGGTAGATGCACCAGAACGCGAATCCATGCTCGCGATGGCGGCGTCGGCGCGCTTCGAATGACCGCTGCCGGCTGGCTGGTTATCCGACGAGTGAATCGTGACGTCACGCCTTCCAACTCCCGCGGGTCTGGCGGCGAGGCGCGCGCTCACAAAAACGCCAAAAATAAAGCCATCGGCTCAAAAATGAGCTAAGTGACTACTTCTTTTCGATATAATCACACACGGAGGATTCATCTTCAACATTTTCGTGTCCGTATCCCTTTAACTAAGTGAACACACTCGATACCTATGTATAGAAAATGACTCTTGTGGGCAAGAAAGTACCAGCAAACAACGATTGCTAGATGTTTTTTTTTTTCTTTTTTTTTTGCACTGACCGGCCGTGGAGGTGCATGTACGGGGCTTTGGCGTTGCACTGCTAAGCCCGAAGGTGCGGTGTCAAATCCCGGCAGCGGCAGCCGCATTGCGATGGAGGCGAAATGCAAAAAAGCGCCCGTGTACTGTGCATTGGGGATACGTTAAATAACCACAGGTGGTCGAAATTAATGCGGAATCCCCCACTACGGCGGGCCTGATAATCCTGTCGTGGTTTTCGCACGTAAAACTTCAGAATTTCCTTATTTTTTACATTGGAGCAGATGACGGGAACTCCCCTGCACGATAAAACGGAAACGCGTTTGAGGCGGCTGGATCGCTGCGGTATTTACATGCTTCCCGTACGCTAGCGGACTTTGCCAGCTGCTTAACAGGAAAGCGATCGGTATAGTACGTTGAACTCGGGGCTTAATTTGCATCGCTACACTATCGGCGGCGACGCCACGTACGCCAACAACGAAAGCTGCACTGCTATAAAGATGTCTATCAATGTCGTCTATACTACTGAAGTACATGTTCTTTTTACGTATGAATTACCAAAACCCTCACACGGAGGTTTGCTGCCAAGGGGAGCTGAGCGTCCGCATGCAGCGTTGGGGAGGGGGGGGGGGGGGAGCAGTTAGGTAGACGCCGCTTGTGCAACCGCAGACCAATGAGTAATGACGTCTTTACGGATTAATGTAAACACACGTTCATTTATTGCAAAACATGCATTGGGAGGTTATACTAAAATTCATGGTCATGATTGGGTGGAGTATACACAGAGTGGGCCCAGGTGGCACATACTGTAAGGATCGCCTCACTGTTTAATCCTTGAAGAACGAGACATAACTATAGAAGGTTATTTTTCATCAATATGTGCAAAACACATCGAAAATGATAATAATCAGCGAAAAGAAAAAAAAAACGTGTTTGCGGAAAGTTTTAAACCACAAAGAAAACAGGAAGTGGGATACCCCCGAAGAAAACTATGGCCTCGTTTGGAATATTTACAGGCAGCTGTCGTCGTATTAGGTGTAGAATAAATTTTCTTCACATCACGTGTGTCATACCACTATAACCGCCGATCTTCCATCGGCCTTCCTCCTCTGACCGTGCTTTCAAAATAAAAACAGTTGCGTGCCATACTTCTTGGAACAAATGACGCTTGCTGCCACTCATTCATTGTGGGACAGAAGCATTTAGCCAGAAACATCGTACCTAATACCGACACTCAGGAACAAATGTTTTTTTTTAATATATTGCCTATAGGCAACTGACGCCCATAAGAAGCCATCTCGTGATGCTTAGGGCGATGTGAATTGCCAAGGCGTGATGAGCAGCTTTCTTGCAATAGGCAAAGTGCACTGCTGGCAATCTTTGGTGGAACATGCGTCACTTCGGGGAGGCGGTGGCTGAGTTCCGGTGCAGCCGTGATACACGTATGTGGTGAAAATAATCGAAGGCTGCACGATAGTGGAAAGGAGTTTCAGGTGACTGCATCGCTGCGGTACTCTCATGCCTGCGGGATTCCGGAAAGCTATCGCTGCTTTTGTCGATTACCTGAATGATCGCTCAGATCGCCTGGCTATCTCTTGGAAATACCTATCTAACCCATTCTACAGCAAGCCCACTACAGCGCACTGAACATGCGATGGAATTCTGCTGCACTACACCGGCCCTTCCAACGACGTTGTCCGTCGGGTACCCGCCCCTCGGTTCAGCCTGGGAGGTGCTATTGTCGTCAACGACCCTTGTTTCGCTAGCTATAAATGACTAAGAGGATACAAAATTTGCGGGAGTGGAAGCCGCCTGTACCTACCCATAAAGGACAGTCGAGCCACCGTCGGCCATCGTGTGGTAGGCAGGAAACCGGCCGCATAGCCTATCGTGCGCTTTCGCCGCCATTTTTCTCCCGCAAGTGATCACCATTACTAGACTGAAACTTGGGGGTAGGCCAACTTAGAATTGGGGTAGTCAACTTGAAATTTGGGTGTGTGGGCCAAGTTGAAATTTGGGGTGGGCTAACTGAAATCTAGAGAGTGGCCCACTCCAAATTATGTGGTAGGCCAACTGAAATTTGGGCGTAGGCCAAGTTGAAATTGGAACGTACTCAGCTTCAAATATGGGTGGACCAACTTTAAATTGGGATGGGGCCAACTTAATGTTTGGGGGTGGGCCAATATGAAGGTAGGGGTGGGTCAGCTTGAAATTTGGACGTGGGCCAACTTAAATTTGGGAGTGGCGAGCATGGTTCATCTAACACTCAAGATTGAACCATGCTCGTTGCAATCGGGCTGCATGCATCCGAAGCTGTTGCAGTGGCGCCTTTGTCCAGGAAAGATCACCGTGCACTGCACACAATCTGGCAGCCGCCAAGCTTTTTTGCCCACCACAATATGGCGGCACTGTATTCACTTGAAGAGCGTCCCTTCCATTCCAGCAATCCTCTTAGATAAGTGAAAACTGCCCAAGCTCAACACTTTGTGGATTTGGTGGCAGCACCACACTATGACACCTAATTCATTCGTCTTCGCCACACAGGTCTGCAAACAGTATTACCTTCTTTCTAAGAGGACGAGCAATTGCTTCTTAGTGCAGCTACTGGGCCCACGGTGGTGTTCAGGCGCGTAGCCAGGGGGGGGGGGGGGGGGGGGGGCTTCAGCCCCCCCCCCTTCCCCCCTGAAATTTTTCGTGCTGGCATGCACCGCCGACCAAAACTACCACCGACGCCGGCAATCATGCTGGATTTGTCTACAATGTCCTTTTCACGCTCGAAAACACATTTCGGCACGAACATAGCGAACTCGGGCTGGATTTCGTGACAATGCCCTTGCACTTGGAGTCACGTAACGCACGGAGCCCCATCCGAGCACAAACTTTCAATGGCTTTTCGATAGCGAGCGGGCGCGTTGCGGCATCTCGCAGCGGCCGCGGAATAAACGGAGCGCGTGGATTTCAATTACGAAACTTTATGGGTATAAACTTCTCATAAACTTTGACGCGAAAGGTGCGCTGACATTTCCAAAGCCATGTTTTAAAAGATTTTCAATTCTAGAACTTTATGGGGTTAATGTTCTTATAAACTTGGGCCAACATGCGCGCACTGGAACGCTCGTGTCCAAGCCGCTCCATAAATGGAAGCGCGCGCTCGCAATCTCCCACACTTGCGAAAATACTAAATATCACCATGACTGTCAGCTAGCAGCTGATAATTTTCTGCAAACATTTTCAGGAAGCGTGCCCAATGTGATTGATCAGCTGGACCAGGGCAGGCAAAGTAAAATATGAGAAAACAGAAGAAAGTGAACGGCTTATTATTGAGGATGTTTTTTTTGTTTTTTTTTTGCCGGCGGCAAGGTCTGGCTCTCCGTGGCAACAGGGACAGGGGCCCTATGGATTTAAGCAATGCCCCTGCTGAAAATACAGGCATTTTCAGAGTGCTTCTGCGCATGCGAGCTGATTGTGGAGATAAATATCTGAAGAACCATTTGGAAAGTTGCCCCAGTATTGCCTCGTATTTAAGCCCAGACGCACAAAACCAAATTATAGAAATTTGTGGTGACATTATCAAAGAAAGCTTAGATTCAAAAGCAGGGTGCTTCTCCATACTTCCTAACAAAACGAAGGACATCGCTGGAATCTAACAGCCTACTGTTTCTGCAAGGTACCTAGACAAGTATGCCAAGGACATCAAGGGAGTGTTTCAGGTTTTAGCACCGGAATAGATGCCCATCTCTCACTGCGACAGCAGGTTCTATGTAAATGTGTAAATACTGCTGCAGCTTCTAGTCACCCTTCCAGTGACCACTGCCAGCGCAGAGAGAATTATTTTGTCAACAAGAGTTTACTAAAAAACTACTTGCGCTCTACAATGTCTGCGGAACCCATGTTTAGGCTGGCGCTTCTATACACCCACAGAGACGTCGGCATCAGCGTGTCCGAATCATTGACCGCTTCGCTCAACTTTCCCACCGAGAGAAGTTTGTCCTTTAGATAGCGAAGCAGCAAAAATCAATGCAAGTAAAAAGCACTGTTCCTTCAGGTCCATAAGTTCTTAATTATGAAAACGTATGACCGTTCATTAGCTTTTAAAACCGCAGAAATCTTCGCCGTTTATTCTAGCCGTTAGCATCATGATCACAATTATCAGGCGAAAGAAAAATTACGAGGATACCAATAACTAATTTTGACCGACCTTGCCCATTGAAAGCCCGGCCCACGCAGCGTTCGCCAAAAACACACTCGGATATTGGGTAGTTCAACTCACCGCATTATCTGTGGCCTTCGTTTGTCCTTTTCTTTCCATTTCAGCTACCTTTTATTTCTTTTTTGAAACGAAGGAATACCCTCCTTTAATTTTGGGTGCAGAATAATTGTTGGCGTTGTGCAGGCAGTTAAATTACACATTTTCGTACTGATTTATGCATTATTCCTCTATTATTCTACCCACATGACACTGTCGCGACCGCTGCATGGCCCAAGTACATATCACGATTTCTGCGATCATAGTTATGTTCTTGCCTAGATCATCTGTCTTTCTGTGCGCAAAGTTTACTATCTGTGACTGAGCAACATGTTTATTTGTCTTATTTGACGCATTATATACACTGACGTTTGCTTAAATACGTAGATTTATTGGAGACTCGTACGTATTCTTAAATATCTTATTGCGAGGTTTTGTGTATACAAGCAGTGAACTTTGTTTCCAGCGACTCTTTTTTTGCCCTTTAGCGAGTTGTATCTTCGCATTTGTATATTCCATTCTATCTTCGCATTTCTAATATTTGCAGAACTCCCACTTTTTATTTGTACTCACTGCTGCGAGTATTATCTCGGTGCAATTACAATACACGACGAGTTACAGCTGCTCCTGCGCAATCGATTGCAACGAGGGATAGCGTCATTGAGGTTTCTTCCTGGCCGTTGCATATGTAGAAAAATGTAAACAAGGTTATTCAATGACAAAGATTCATCAAAATATTTGTCCTGAACTTATTCATTTCATGGCCTTTGCGTTTTTCATATAAGCTGCATGCACTGCTTTGCTGGTTTCGAACCCTTTTCGCGGCGATCCCATGGGCGCTGCCATATTTGATCACGTGGTGACGCGTTCATTGCTTGCCTCAACTGCCTCCGTTGCCTCCTTGTTTACAATGGAAGTGTATGACGCCGGCGTGGCTTAGAAAACCTCTGTTTTCGGAGATATCGTAGACGGTGACTAGGTGAACGACACGAAGCTTTGATCACAGCTTCAGAGAACATGCAAAAGCGCTTTCGGAGCTGATTAAGAGATGTCCAAACTGCTCAAGCCGTGTATATGGTGCTTCTTCTAAAAGCGGGGCTAAATATGCATGCCAAGCTTTCCGATTATGAATTCAGTCAGGATTAGTGTGTTTTGCTCTTTGTTCTTTATTCGGCAAATATTTTGAAGCAGTGGCTTGTCAGTGAAGTTCCTCGGTGCCGCCACTATCTGATTATTTTCTGCCTAATCACTCGCTGGTGTGTTCAGTTCCGAATCCGATAGATTTGTTCTTGCTGCGCACAAGGCTTGAAACGTAGCTGTTTCGTAGATTGTAATACCTTGTAGCAAATATATATTACAGCTAGTAACTTGCTTACTCTTGTGGACCGTCACGAAACACTCAGCTTCCACCATTGGTGCGCCATAGGAGGTGTAGTCCGTCATTTATTGTGTGTATACAGTGCGCATATATTCAAGTGTGCGTCCATTCACTTATTCTTGATATGTCGGCGACAGGGTGGGCGTAAGTTTTCCTGCCATTTGGACAGATGTGTGATAACGTGCGCGAAACTTACTATGACAGGAAGCGGCGCTACTCCCTTTGTCATTGTTTAACGAGTGGTACTCACTCTTGCCGACGTTCTGGGGATGAAGCCCTTTCTTTGAAGGTTAGCGATACAAGCTGCGGGCGGATGAGCAAAATTTCTGTATCCTCGAGGAAAGCCGTACATCACGAAGTGCCGGTAACACGTTCGGACAGTTGCAGCAGCTGTCCGCGAACTTCGCCACACAGATTCATTCTATTCCTTAACATGCCAGTCACTATTTTTGCAGCCAACTACTGCACACGTCTTTCACATTACATTATTCAATCTAGCATGATTGGAGCGCAGTGTGTTAGCGAAAACTCAGTTGCATTTCCGACAGCTGATCGCACAGAAGCATGGTAGAAGCGGTAATGGTTTCGTATTCGTGCGCGGTCGCTGAGGAGAGGTATGGCGCGCCGCCGTGAGCGCCATCTCGTTTCTCTAAAACAAACTGCTCCGCGAAAAGGGTGAATAGTTCTAAAGTTCATGTGATGTTTTCACTACTTATTAATTAGACAAAAAACACACGGAAGCATTGATATCAGTTATTTCTGCCACAATTTTCGGGGCATACGAATATTTTTTATGAAAACATACATATTTTAATGGACAGTGCCTAGCATTCAATAATTCGTTTGCAGCATCTAATATACAATGAAATTGGCAATGCAGTTATTATTCATGCATTTGATCCCACGACAAATTCTATAAGGAGGAGGCCGCGCTGCAACCTGAGCCCCCCCCCCCCCCCCCCCCCCCCCCCCCCCGAACAAAATTTCTGGCTACGCCACTGGTGGTGTTTTGATGTCGCTGTTGAAATGGTTGCTGTAATCCGCTGTTTGTTCTTACTGGCTGGGGGTGTACAATCTAACCCTGGTCCGGATGTCACTGCAGTACTGGTTCAAATACGGAAACCAACTGCCGGATAGTCAGAGCTAATTTCTGACGTTAAAAACCTCAAACACCAGCTACTAATAACCGAACAAACATTAATAGCCGGAAGCCAACGCCAAACAGACTTGGAAGACCATTACATTACCAAAGCCTTCTATCGATTAGGACCGATATTGATAGCCTGCGGGCAGATACCGCGCAAACAGCTGGCTTGGTTTGAAGATCGCTTGGATGATGCAGGATATCATTCGTGCAGGAACAGCCTAATATTTTACAGCATCCCTGAAACCAGCACAAAGGAAACTTTCGTTCAATCGGAACAGTTCATTTCTGACTTCTGTCGCAACTACTTACATACAAACATAGACCCTCAAGATATTTATCATGCACACCGTTTCGGCAAATTCACCCAAACCCATGCTAGGCTATTAAAGTTAAGTTTGCTTTTCATAAAACGAAATGCGCAATTCTTTCCTTTGGTCGTGAATTCAAGGAAACCGAGTACACCGTGGGCGAAGATTTTTCCAGTTTGGTCCCCACCGTGCGAAAACAACTTCTTACATTTGCAAAGTTCAAATCGGTTCCATTTTCCCTGTGATTCTAAACACTTTTCATCGGATCGCAACGTTACACGTCTGACGCATCATCGCAAACGATAAAGTAATCCACCACCTAGCAATCATCACGAAAACTGAAAATGACATGTCGTACGAATGCCACCCCTTGAAATGAACGTTCGTTTTCCGTCATTTTTACAAATATACACCGCTCCTTGCCGAAACGAGAGATCATATTTTAATATTTCGTCATCCACAAGTAAGCTTTTGGTATAAATAAAACATGGCAGCAGCGGTGTGAGCAGCCTGGTGCACGTCAAAGCAGCCTGGAGCCGACTTTCTGTGTTTACTGCAGGTTGGTGTTTTGGTTTTCATGTCCACTGTAACTGTTTCTGTTCAACGTCTGCCACACCGCTGCTGCTGCCAATAGCTGATTGTTAGAAATATTTCAGTTTTTCATTGCTTTGTTCACGCAAAAAAGGTCTAAAATGAGCAAGGAACTGTCTACTGCTCTGTCCAGGAAAGAGCTTTACTTTCATTAATCAAAGCTACCAGGAAACGAAAGCTGACCTGAAGACAGCCATAGACGAGAATAAATCACTAAAAACCTCGAATGCCAGCTTGAAACAACAGTGTTAGTCGCTTTCTGCCAAGGCAGAAATTCATGAACAACGGATAGTGCAGTGCGAGCAGTATTCGCGGAATGCGAATCTTGAAATAAAAGATATACCCGTAGATGCCAACGAAAGCCTGGAGAAAATCATGTTAAAGCTTGGCAACAAGACCGGCGAAGTTATCTCGCTTGCTGAGATCGATGTGGTGCACAGAACTGACGTATAAGAGGCAATTCTTCCTGCAAAAACATAACCGCACAATTCACCTCTCGACGGAAGCGTGACGCCGTTCTCGAGAAGGATAGAAGGCCTGGCTATCTTCCAAAGATATCGGCTTTCAGGTGCAGAGATCAGTTTATGAACGAGCATTTGTGCCCTGAATGCAAGCGACTACTTGGCAAAGCCATAGGCAAAAAAGGGCGACCAAATGGAAGTTTGTCTCGGTGCGCGATAGCCAGATTTATGCGCGTATGTGTGGAACCGGTAGGTTGCTGAAAATTCAGACCATTGATGACATTGCTAAGATGACCTCTGACTCGTGAATTGTGTTAACTTGACCTACTGACCTGTCTTATTCTCGTGCAGTAGGACACCGTTTTAGAACTTACCTGCCCAACCTGACTGTAGCGTGTCATTTGAGGCTTGATGACTCGTTTTGAAAGTCCCGCATGGGGATTTATCAACTTGGAGGCCCAAATGTTCTACTACAGCTGATGTCACGAGCGAAATTGCGCAGTGACACGGAAAAGATTTGAGCGATTTTTTGTAATCTGTACATATGCAGTGTTGCCATATAGATGACTTGGTGGTTGTGAATCCTTTGAGATTTTGTGTAAACTATGTGGCGCTGTCGCTGCAATGGCGCTTTTGGCAATTACGTTGTCGATGGTTTCGACGTTGTTTTCCACCAACCACCTTATTATCGCTGCATCCTGTAATGTGCACATGTGTGCCATGTTTGAAGCTTAACATTATCATTATCTTGTGCGCCCCCTTTGCGCCGCCGATGTTTTTCGCGGGCATGACAACGAAGAATTGCAAGGAACACACCGTCATTATGTCAAGAGCAATTTCTATGCAATGCAGATTATGTGATCCTTGTCCACAACAGTATTATACACGTTCTGGCCTCCGAAGTACATGTAGAGACGCCACTGCTTTCAGAGCCTGTGTGGAGAGCCAAGCTCTGCCGTAACTGCCCAGTATTGTCGGTGAACGACAGCTATATGGTTAGCGCACTAGACTCACAAATGCGCGTATCTTAACTGGCATGAGTTAAAAACGATGTTTCAATGGCGAAGCTGTGGATGACGTAATGGCCAGACGACGAAAGAAGCATCGTTGTGTGTCGTCGACGACGGAAACGAACCTCGCCAGCGTAACAGAATGGACGGACGGGCGGGACGGAAGAACAAGGCAAAACCAACTTAGAGCACTTAGCTGCTGTCGTAGTAAAATAATCAGGTGTCTCCGCTGGTGTTCTACATCGGTCGCAATCGCATGGCCTTGAGCCATGCGGGGATATTTCTTCGGAGCAGGAGGTTTGCTGCAAAATAAATTTCCGCGGTTATGATGGGAATAAAGTAGCAGTGTATACATTCGCATATAATTCGCAATATCTGTTGCTCCCGCAATATTCTCGCGCTGCCGAAGCATTGGCGCACCTTTGTTAAACTCGCGAGTTGAGCTGACGGCCACGGAGCGAAGAGAGGGAGGAGCGTTAGTGAGAGTCGCGTTAAAATGTCGTGGACCTCCATTCACAAAAAAGCTAAAAAGCTCTTAGGTCAGAGTTCTTCGTAAGAGGGAGTTTCGGCCAATCCTGATGTTCAACATATGATTAGCAGAGGCGACCGGCCAATGACGAGGAACACTTACGAACAAATTGTTCTGTGAATTCTACCCCAGGTGTTGTGGGCGCGAGTGGCGGCTGTAACAGGCGGAGATATTCACGACAAGCCAGTGATATTACGTTGGAATCTGCGAATGCGACGAGATTTCCGTAATAAAAACCACTATAATCTTAGTGTTTGCCAATGTGCAAAGTGTGGCTGAATATTTCTTCAATTTTCCCCAATACACAAGTTTACGCGGAAGCTCACAGCTCCTGCCACTAAAGCCATATTTTTGCAGCAGTCTGTGTTGTTTTACGAAAGTTGCGCCGCGCACCGTATGTGCAGCACAGACGGGATACTAGTGACACCCAACGTCATTTTGACGGTGCCTTGCAGTTGTCTTCTGGTACATGGCGATTTGTATATAATATCTAGGAGCAGCGTAATTGTGCTAGATCATCACGTTTATCACTGCATGGGACTTTGGTAGGGCAGTATGCATGCTTCATCTCTAGCCACTAAAAGCGTACCTTGTAACATACATCGTATGTTTATCACGTGCTCCTTCGCGCTATGAGGATGTTCAACCACGGATAATTCCTAACATTTAGTTGATCTGCAGAAACTTGATAGCGAAACTTGAGCAACCGCAACATATTTCTTATCAGTTCCGCACTTTTCAATACAACTAGTTCTCAAGATGGAGACTTAACTCCGTCAAAGAGAGAGAGAGAGCAAGGAGAGGAAAGGCAGGGAGGTCAACCAGAAGAGCATCCGGTTTGCTACCCTGCACTAGGGGTAAGGGAAAGGGGAGATAGAAAGAGAAAAATAGGGAGAGAATGAGCACTGAGTACATGTGGGACGATGTACAGGGACACTATAGGCGGTCTCTTAAACCGGTCCACTTCAAATACAGTACTAATGCACGCAACGTTTTTTTGCCAGTGACGGGTGTAGCTACGGTCCGAGTATCTTTGCCTCAGGAAACGGTCTCGAGTCCAGCCGGTTTAAAGTTTTCCAACTCCGTCAAAGCCTTGACAAAAACAAAGTGCCCTGTCGCAACGTTGACACGAGCCTGAAGTCCACCTTGTTGGACTGCTGTTGAATATTGTTTAACTTTGTAGTAGATATTATTGTATTGATTTTTCTTTATACGGTAAATATGACGCCGTTGAATAAAATTATAAAGTTAAAAAAATGTAGGTCGTGTAGGCCCTACCGACTTTGGAAATGTGAACTTGCGGTGGCGCCTACATATGTAGCACATTTCACGTAAATTACAAAATTTATTCTGACCTCAAAACGTGAGCCTTTTCCACGGCTCCGAGGTACCCCGTTGTCGCAGGTGCAACTAGGGCGTTAGCTTTTCTTTTCACCTGGGGCGCAGTGTGCGGCGTCGTTTCGACATCCTCGAAACGATGAACAGCTGTTTAGAAAATCCACGCTTCGACTCCCGCCCGAACACCTACGCTACCCCCCTCTCTCGGAACTAAATTCCCGTACTGGAGTAATGACTAGCTCGTGTCAGCAGTGCAGTATAAAGGATGAGGAGGAAAAAGGAAGGGAAGGACAGCAAGGTTAGCTAGTGTACCATGGAACTGCACATTTTATGAGAGAATCACGCCAGATTTCTCCCATGACACAGCGCGGAGCAATATCCAGTACGTTCGCAACGAACGGGCTTCAGTTTGCACAGGTATGTATTCTTTTTTTGTCTTTCAAATGTGTGGGACCGCTGCATATCGCATGTGTGCGTAATAAAGCAGGATAATGTTATGCTTTGAAAGAGTGCTAAGTGAAGGCAGTTGGATCTGCAGTTGGGGATGCAGATGATTATGTAGGTCTTTAATTTTGTTGAGATATTCACTCTACACATCCGCCATTCTAACAAACTAGGTACTATGACATCAAACTGAGTTTGCAGTGTTTACCTTGTATAAATATTCAATTTTTGAGTTTCAGTTGGAAAAGAACACGGCGTGATAATGAGGCACGCCGTAGTAAGAGACTCTGGATTAATTTTGACCACCTGTGGTTCTTTGAAATGCACCCAATGCATGGTAAACGAGCGTTTTTGCATAACACCCTGTCACAGATCCCGTGAACGAGGCGCAGACGCCGGACCAAATTCCAAAGCCGACTTATCAGCTTCCGAAAATAATCCCACCAAAGCAAGGACAATTAAGAATGGGCCCTCTGGTGCGCCAGCGAACGCCGGTTGCTCTCCAAAGACCGAGTCAGAGCCCAGAGTTGTCAAAACACAACAAAATATATTCTTCACACAAGGCAGTTACACACACACGTGCACACTTAGGCTAGCCACAACACAATACAATTTAGATGGGTATTAACAAACACAAGAAAAATAATTCACGACAAGCACTAAGAGTCCAACACGCAAATTAGAAAATGAATAGGAACACTAAGTGTCCAATCGTATTCACCCGTGTTGGTCTTGTCCGACGATCTCGGCGTAGCTCGGGGCAAATCTCGAAGAAGGAACTCCTTCCGGAAATGCAGACGCTCGATGAACTCGTCGAATAGCTTGCCGGGGAATCCCCTTCTTCCGCAGACGCTCGGGCTTTACGTTACATCACTTCACCGGTGCGGACTTAACTCTCTTCTGATTCTCGCACGGCGTTTATATAGCCGTCGACGGTCCTTCTCGAACCTTCGGTCGGAGTCGTGATTCCGTAGCATGGCCAAAGCCTGGGAATCTTCTAGTCACTTGTCGCATCTTCGACCGCCGCCGTCGGAGACTCGTCGAGGGGGGGGGGGGGAGGTTCATGACTGATCCTGTTGGCGCACGCTCACGGTGTAGTAATCTCTCTTTCGACTCGCCGGGCGAGAAGGTGTCTCGGTGCCCGTGCTCTCTCTCTCTCTCGTTACCGTCGCCTGGACGTCTAGACGTTTTTCGCGTCGGCTGTTTGAGGCGTATGCGCTCTCCCCCTCTGTTGAAGCTGTCGTGGGGCCGGCGTGTTCTTTCACTGGCTTGCGTGACACGCAGCGTGCGCTTTGATTACGCGTTCTTTTGTGACATACCACGAGCGGAATGCGGCCTCTGTGGCGGGGATCGCGCCCACGACCTCACGCTCAGCAGTGCAACGCCATACCACTGAACTACCGCGGTGGGTCGTGTATCAAGTTGTATTTTTTCATTACACTAGCACGTAACCTCAATTTGCTGCAGTTCGAGCATTATCCTATGATGAAAACTCATGAGGAAAACTGAACAAAATTTTCACGATACGTATTTAGAAGGGTATACATAATACAACTGAGCTGCAAATTCTCAACTGTGCCAATTTCGCTCCTTATTATGCGTTTCAAGCAGCCGTGTCTTCATTCGCATGCCATTCGTCGTAGTTGTTTTCCCGCGATATCATCGCTTTGCAAGAAGCTTTGGGGCACATGTGTTGCTGGGGGCCGAGGAGCGTGGAGGGGGAGAAGCGTCGGGGAGCATTTGAGTTAAAGTGCTCAGGTGTTCTGTGCGCGAGCGGCGGTTGTAACAGGCGGAGAACTTCCGGACGACCGAATGATGGCTCTTCGCTATTTGTGAATGCGACGAGATTGCCTCAGCAAAAGCAACCGTGGTTGTGGAGGTTGACAACGAGCCAAGTGCGACCGAATATTTCTTCGACTTGCGCAACACATTAGCACTGAAGCTAAAAACTCTCGCAACCAAAGGCAGGTTTTTGCATCAGTTGCCGTTGTTTCGTGAACGCACATATTTACGTGCAACTGGAGACGCACCCTATGAACGCCAGGTGAATAGTGACACAATGCGCTTTTTTGACGTTGCCTTTCAGTTGTCCTGAGGTACATAACGAGTTCTAGATGACAGGTAGCGGCAGCTTAATTGTACCAGACGACGGCGTTGGTTGCTGCATGTTAATTGCGCACGCGACTACGAATGCTCAACCACGAGTCACTGGGAGGGGGGGGGAGGACTGTTGCAACATAAATCGTCGTGTTGGTGATGTGCTCATTCAAACGGTGAGGGTCTTTGGTAAGCTAGGTAAGCTGTAGTGACCTGCATAAACATTTACACAGTATACTAATGCAATACAAAGGGTTCACAGGACGATGGAAACACGTCTTCTTCAGGATCTTGACAAAGTGCCTTGTCTGTACGCGGGCTCCGACCGCAGGCTTCCCGTGATCGACCACCGATAAACACAATTCATTAATATAAGATATTCTGTTTCATCTGTAGCCCTTTCAAAAAATGACTTACCCTTCACCTGCCGTGGTGGCTTAGGGGCTATGCTGTTGGGAAACTAAGCACGAGGTGGCGGGATCGAATCCCGGCCGCATTGCGATGGGGGCGAAGTTCCAAAATGCCCTTGTCCCCTGCTTTGGGGGCTAATTTAATATCTCCAGGTGGTCAAAATTATTCCGGAGTCCCTCACTACGGCGTGACTCATAATCAGATCGTGGTTTTGGCACGTATAACCCGAGAAAATAATGACATAACGTTAAAAAAAATATGCTGTGGTAAACATTCGCTAGGATGCGCGAATGATAATCAACTGCGGAAATGCGAATATGGGCCATGACAGGCCCGTGTATCATCTCTCACGGAAATGGCGCAATTAATTCTGACCTCGCCATATAGGCGGTGCATAAATACACGCCTCAGCGACAGCTCACACCGAGTAAAGAGACCAATCTCGAAGGTTATGATTTAGCTGATTACACGCGCCGCAAGCAATCGCACAGTCGCAAACACGTCATAAAAGCCATGTTTCAGACACCCCCTATATGCGTCTCCGGCCCGGCTAGGAGCGATTTATTCAGGAGAGCTACAGCCAGGGCGCGCGCATTGACTTTACCTGGAAAACTGTGCGGGGTCGTTTCGACAACATGGAAGCGAGAAACAGCTGTTTCCCTCACGAGGCGTCTCGTTGCCATTACCCATGTTACTCCCCTCTCTTTGATCCGATTTCCTTTACTGGAGAGAAAACTAGGTTGTATAACGGTGCCGTATTAATACGAACTGCGTTTGTGGTGAGGATGTGACGGTACATAGCTCGCACGATAGTGCTCAAAAAAGCCCAGTGCATACGCGACGAACAAGCTTTAGGTGAAACGGGTACGTACGTGTGCTTTCTATTTCAAATCTGTGGGACTACTCTATATCAAATATGCCCGTAGTAAAAAAAGGAAAAATTTGTACTTACAAAAGGGCGCTTAGCGAAATGAGTTGGTGGCACAATTGGTGATGTAGGCTCACTTTGTTCGAAAATTGACTGAACAAATCCAGCATTCTAACAAACAAGGTGCGGCAACATCAAATTGAGTTTGCAGTGTTCATCTTATACGAAGTAACATTTTTAATTACGTTGGCGCGTAACCTCTACGCGATGCAGCGTTCGATAAACGCTGCATCGATCCATCGATAAACACTCGGAAGACAAACTGATGTGAACTTTCATGAATATACTTTCGGGTGATACTTGAATGTTCGTAAGTGTTAAAATAATCTAGATTTAAATTCGCATTCCTCAAACATATCAGCAGTCGGGTCCAAAAATCAAACATCGTTATTAAGTAAATTGAGAATAACGCCACCGGAATGATTTATTTGGCTATTGTGTTATAAGGTTAGAAGTTGTCCACACTGTAGTGCAGACAGTGTAGCAGGATCCATTGCAAGAATTATCCATTAGAGCTGCTTTCTATATGACTGCTAGCCGATGCAGGTTGATAAAAACTAAGTTGACAGGATGTTTTTCAAATTAGGGGCTGAGACGTACAGTGGCGAGCACTATTAGGGTGAACATCTCATTAGTATTCATGTTGGTATAGCTTCAACATACCTTCTACTTCCGGGGGGAAATATGCCTAATACGACGCCTAATGATGATGCCAATAAAATAAATAATAGTTTTCTTTATTTTGTGCTAAACATCAAGTGCTATAGGCTCGTGAATACTAATGAGGTGTTCACCTTAACAGTGCTCACCACTGTACGTGAAAACCACGTCTACAGTAGGGTAAAGTCGTGAGGGGGACGCAAATAGAGATGATAATTATAGTGGTTAGCAGTGCAAATAATAAAAACTGCATAATTAACTTTTGACTGGCTGCAGTAAGTAGGCACGTTCGTATTGAAAAGTTAGAGTCAGTCCTGCTTCTACCGAGCTCCAGTTGACAGAATTCTTGTAGCGTATCCGTGCTTTGAGATATCGAACTGCGAAATTTAATTGCCGCTCGCATGATTACGCATGCAAAACAGTGCCAACCGGCGCAACGCTCCTCGGTATAACACAAGCTACCATCGTTAGAGGCTGCGCGGTTCCGTGTTTTGATAGCGGTTTCGACTTCTGCGCTTTGCTTACGCCAGCCGAGAGTGAAAAGGGTACAGTTATCACTTTTGCCTATGCCTCCTCTCCGTTGTCAGACTAAACGCCGTACGCAAAAGGCGCGTCACATAAGGAAGGAGCTTTGCGCCGGTCATCACTGTTTTGCATGCGTATTCATGCGAACGGCAATTACACCTCGGAGTTCCATATCTCAAAGCGCAGATACGCTATAGGAATTCTTCCAAGTCGAACTCTGTAGAAAGATGACTGCCTCTAGCTTTTCAATACAAACAGGCCTGCTTACTGCAGCCAGGCAAAACCTAATTATTCAATTTTTGTTAACTGCACTGCGAACAGCGATGGTTATCATCTCACATTGTGTCCACATCGCCCCATAACCCTACTGTAGAGGTGGTGTTCACGTACGTCTCAGCGCCTAACTAAAAAATAACAAAAACATCTGTGAACATAACTTTGATCACCCTGTAATATAAGAGAACCTTCAGGTTCTCTTATATTCCTATGTATTTAGGTTTTCGTTCCATATTAAAATTCGCATATCTTGCTAAGCGTAAGCGATATATTGTGCATTAATATGGATTTGTTTAGCGTTAATAGTTTTCTCACGCAGGACTATTAAAGACGCATGCTATATTCTTGCGGATTACATATCTTCCTTTGAACTCTTAACTAGAAATAAACAAAGGAATACTTGGCATTCATTCTCGCCAAATAAACATATTTCAGCTTTCGCTCAAACCGATGTAACCCGTAGGACTGCGAAGAAAACGTAATGAGCTAGATGTCAAGCCAATAATAATCTGTCCGATGTGAGCTAAGAGCGTTGTGAAGGTTTTGGTCGCTGCAAAGTGATTTATTATCACAGTGTATCGCGCAGGAAGGACGGAACGGGCTTTGAGAACGGGAAGAAACAGAAGATCTCTTCGGCCATGGACGTCCTCGAGTATGTGCTGTTCGGAGTTCTGGTCCTGGCAAACTTTTCTCTGGGTCTTTGGTTCTCCATACGGAAACGCGGGCGATGCGACGGTTCGACTTCCACGGTGGTGGAAGTGTTTCTCGGAAGCCGCACTCTCATGATGCTTCCTCTGGCCGCTTCAACGGTGGCATCAATCATGTCGTCGATAGGACTTGTCGCCTTACCTTCCCACTATTACGCGTACGGCTGGCACCTGATTTGGCCGTCGATATTGCCTCTACTTATTTTCCCGTTGGCTACGCGCGTGTTTGTACCTGTACTCTACGGCCTCGGTGTAACGTCGATCTTTGAGGTGAGTGCAACGCTTTGTTTTACAAAAGAG
This sequence comes from Dermacentor silvarum, assembly GCF_013339745.2. Lineage (NCBI taxonomy): Eukaryota > Metazoa > Arthropoda > Arachnida > Ixodida > Ixodidae > Dermacentor > Dermacentor silvarum. The sequence goes on from NC_051158.1 coordinate 96,581,812, forward strand.
GCCAACTGCACCGATTGCTCTGAATTGATTCATATTTGAAAAAAAAATATGTAAAAACTGAACGGTGGGCCAACAACCGCGGTGCTGTCACATGTATCACATATACTGTACACTGCACCCTCTAGCTGATGCCTACAATTTTTTTAATACTATAGACCTTACAAAATAATCATTTATGAATGTTTCTCGCACATTCTGTGAGTGCTTTTTCTCATTGCATACTTTCTCCTCAACTCTAAAAGATAAATTGCATCTCACAGGATATTGAGTTGCACCTGTTGTGTGGCTGCCCATTAAATCACGATCAAAGGCTTGAATTTAGTATCAATTTAGGGAAATTAGATAGCAGGTCTTTTACAGGAAAGTTGATAGTCACTTTAGCATACGCCAAAGAGAGAGGATGAAGACGAAAGCCTCCGCGCTTTCGAGCTAACGACACATTGACTAAATTACTTGACATTCTCATTCGAATGCGTTGTTACTTCCTATTACTTGTTTTCTCCCGCCAAAGGTCGTTACTTGTTTTCTCCCGCGCCATTAAAATGTGAAGGCCCTAGGACCCTTTCTTATTATTTTATGAATTGTTTGCTATTGCCCCGACGCGCGCGCGTGTCCCAAACGCATTAGCCAGGCCTAAGTCCCAATTTCACCTGCCGAGGATGCGAGCGCCATCTGGATATGATTTTCGCAAATACCATACCCGAGCGCGCCTATGTTGGTATGGTAGAAATGCTGGAAAAGGGGTTTCTGTTTGAGTATCCTCGTAACGCAATTAAGTTTTCTCGTATATTCAAATTACAATCCGACGCCACCATGCCTGTTGGGTTTTGGTTAAGTCGTAATTTACAATTTTTCTGACGGGTTTCGCTGTTAGAAATTCAATCTTTGTTCACTAACATCTTGCGCCACGTGGAGGGCCTGCGTGGTCGGGGTGGTTGGGGATGATTTGCTCCGCCTCGGACGCCGACACCTACACCGACGCCGACGCCGGATTTTCTGCGACACGGGGCCCTTAACGCTATCGCATGAAAAAGCTACCAAAGCGCTGCTGCGTTTCTTGAGATCCGCCAGCTTAAACGACCGCCTGTGACTGGCTGAACGAGGAAAGTTTCACCGTGTGTATGCGTGCGTGCTGTGGGCTATTTTCATTGCAATAGAAATTACATGAGCCACTTCAGGCGCGTTTCTGCCCTCGTCGTCGCCGGGAGGTTCCGTATAAAATCCAATGGCGATAAAATAATTGAAGGCTCACCGTATGCTGTATGTGCGAGTGAAAGCGTGCGATGGCCAGCAGGCGTTCGCGGTTCAATATCGCGCACGCAAGGGAGGGAAGCGGGAAGGAAGCGCGCCGTCTTTCGTCGCGCGCAGCGCTCAGGGAGTAGGGTAGGGGAGGGAGTATTCTGGGCGTCCACGCGCGCCTCCGCCGTTTCCGCAAGGCTCCGAGGGGACGGTAGGGAGGGGGGGGGGGGGGGGGCGTTTTACTCTGGGCAGGCCCGGCGGACCCGCGCGCCCGCCCGGGCCGCTGTGTCTTGAAAGTCATCTGCGACTGGGGACAGAGTCCATCGCGGGATGAGCTTTCGGGCTTGGTTCGCAGTGATGCGAGAGGCTGCACGAAGGTCAATTTGCTCGCTGCTGCCCCCGCGCTTGCTCTCTCCAGCGTTTTGATAGCGAGTTTCTGCGGTCATCGATTGAGCTGCGTTCATCTTTTATTGTGCGCTCGTGACACCTTGCTGGTTCATTTAGTTAGTATGTCTATGTTTACAAGTTTATAAGGCCGACTATCCACTATCCCACTAAACCACTATCCTTACTTCGTATCAGTAGCGCACCCAGGATCTCTGCCAGGAGGGGGTTGACAGTTTGCCAATACCATCTAAACAGCACTAATTTCGATTTCTTCACGGGAAATGGTAAAAAAAATGCGCTTTTTGCGAGTGTGCAGACAATTGCGCGTCTTACATCTTAGTTGCAGCACTCAAATGCGTAAGGAAATAAAAGGGGTTAGGAAAGAAAAGTCATCCTCAGAGGGGGGGGGGGGTTACAACCCCCGAATCCCCCCCCCCCGTCGGTGCGCCACTGCTTCGTATAGCTGTCCAGTAATTTGCTATCGCAATGAATGCTTCGCAGTTCGGGTGAATCTGTGGGTGTTTTTTCTCGCTCGTTTAGTCTCTTTGCCGTTCCTCAGTGGCGGGTTGCCAACCGAGCTCAGCCTAGTTAACCACCCTGTGTTTTCCTTATCCCACCACTCTCTTTCTAACGCTAAGAAAAACTGGAAAGAAAGCCTGATAGCAATAAGCACATTCTCAAAAGCGAATGTTCAATGCCCAATCCTTTCCCATTTTCACATAATACAGGCGTGGGCCAATTTTCAGAATTTTAGTTTTTTTTACTGACATTGTTAGCGCGTCTTGAGCATGTCTTTCTGAAAAGATGATATATGACATGTGAAGGGTGCGATAAGTGCTATTCGTGCAGTTGCGGCTCAGCGACTTGGACGTGCTGCTGCTCAGCGCGACGCTGGGGCTTCAAATACCGCCTGCAGCGGTCGCATTCTGACAGAGGTGGAGCGCAGAAGCGCTTGTGTTCCGTGCTTTACTTGCACGACATGGAACCCTACGCTGTCTTAACTAATCCAAGGCACTCCACAACTTTGGATCTCAGAATCTACTGTGCAGGTTTGAGCCTAATAATCATATTTTTAAGGCGTACTTTATACGCTCCTCAAAGTAGCAGCCTCTTTGAGCATAATCATTATTGGCGGAGTTTACATGAATGCGACAGTGTCACATCGCATCGTCTTTCTAGCGCATCACATTCATGTAAACAGTGGTAATGCGCTGGAAAGGCGCATCGAATTAATGCGCGAGGCGGTGGTAGATTTACGGGCGGGAGTCGACTCACGGACGTGGCGCTACGTTCTCGGGAGAGTTAATGGGCTATATGTAAACCGCGTCGCATCGTCTTTCCCAAATGCGCTTGGAAAGGCGATGCGCTACTGCCGCATTCATGTAAACGCGGCTATTATGGCACGCAGGGACAATGTGAAACTACACACTGGACGCAACAATCTATAGGAGGAGCAGTTGCGCAGCCGATGACGGACACGGTTTTCAAGCAAAAATGCTTGCTAAAATATGATCCCTACACAACATCCAAAAGCATGAGTTGGTATTTGAAAGTACAAGGTGCACTAAGCACACATGTAGGAAAAAAATGCATCAATCCTGCGCCAGTGTGCTGAGCAGCAGCACGTCCAAGTCGCTGAGCCGCAACTGCACGAATAGTACTTATCGCAGCCTTCACATGTCATATATCATCTTTTCAGAAAGACATGCTCAAGACGCGCTAACAATGTCAGTAAAAAAAAAAGAGTCCAATGTTTCCAATGTTGTCTTACCGTTCTTCACTCTGTCCCCGTCTGCGTGCGCTGTTGCCGCTTCAGGATGATTAACAAACTAGCCCACCAAACCATCCTTGCGAGTGATATTTGTTTTGCTAGGCACAGGTTCACCCATTAACCAGTTAGCTTCATGGCTTACGTTATGCTGCGATTGTTCACCGTCCATGCAACGTGACAATATCATCGTAGACACGCCATCCTCCTCCTCCCGGTCTCTTCATGCCAGCATCGTCACGCTACCGTCGTATACCATTATTTCAATATCAGCATTCCATTCTCGTTATGCCGTCGTCGTCGTTGTCATAGCGCCCTCGTTGTTCCTTCTTCGACATTCCTACGTCAACGACACGTCGTCGTCATACAGTCTTCGGCATGCCGTCATGGTCAAGGCCGATCCCGCGAGCGAATTCTCATAGCAAAGTGGGCTGATCTCGGAGACAGTATTGCCGCATATAGCCGAAACAACGAAAACCTCAGAATGGCCACTACAGATTTTAAATAAAGGTGTCTTCACCAACGCTCTGTATCGCTACATTGATTGACTGCTAATGGCATTAACATCGACAGTCACCATAAGATGAGTTCTGCTCAGAATAATAAAGCGAAGCTTTCTTGGCCTACCGTCCCATAATTTCGCCTGGGTTTGTTGATCTGTCGGCCGCTGGTCGGGCTCTCACCGGGTAGATTCCCCCTCACTTTGAAAAAAAAAAAATTGGAGGACGCTTAAGCTTCGCCTTAGTAGAACACGATATCGTAATCGGGCTCCGTTCGCATCCCATTTTTTTTTAATGAGTAGGCTTGACTGCAACACACATGCGAAAGCCAGCTTACAAAGACTAAGCTTACACTGATCCCCTTAAAGTCGGCTTCACTTTTAAACACAAATGCATTGCTGGGAAGACATTTTTACAGGATCAATTTAAGCCCTCGTATATCAAAATGTGAAGGCCCCAGCACTTTTAAAATTATTTTTAATTGTTTGCTGTTGCCCTGAGGCGATTTAGGAAGGCTCGGTTTTCAACATTCCCCTCAATGTTGCCTAGAACCAAAGTACAGCGAAACACCATCAGAACTGGAGGACTCTTAAGCTTCGCCTTTAGGAGTGGAACACGATAGCATTAAAGGATTCCTGGCTGCTTATCAGGCTTTTATTGCGATAGCAATTATATGGCCACTTCAACCGGATTTCTGCCGTCGCCGTCGTCATCGCCGTCGCCGTGAGCTTCCGTATAGATTCCAAGGGTGATAAAATCGTCGCCGCGCGCTGTATGCGCGAGCGAAAGCGCGCGGGGGAGGTGCGCTATCACGGAGAGCGAACGCACGGCGGAAAGCAACGCGACCGTCGCGCGAAAGGCAGTGGGGGCATGGGAGGGAGGGAGGGAGGGAGGCTGGGCGACGCTGTGCTGCTTCACCAAAATGCTTATCTTGCAACCGGGCGCAAGGGGAACTGGCCGCTCAATCTCCCACGCGAAAGCATGAAAGCGGGAAGGCAGCACGGGAGGGAGATGGGCAGCTTCTCCTCTGCCAACAACTTCTCCTCTGCACTTTTCCCGGTGGGGCCGGTCGCCCGCACCGTCTCTTATCTCCACATGGCTCTGACCTTTGTATGCACTGTGCATTCGCCGCTCAGTTTCCGTTGAAGCGATAGACCGCGCGAACCTGCGCTTGCTGCCAGCGTTTTGACAGTCGTTGTCTGCGGCCATTCAGTGTGATCCATTCATGTTTGCTTGTGCGCGCTGACACCACGATTGTTTATTAAGTTAGTAAGCCAATGTGTCCAAGTTTGTACAGCCTATAAAACTACTATCCCTACTCCGAATAGCTCTCTACTAATTTGCTATCGCAATCGATGCTTCTGCTTTCTGGCAAAACTGCGACATTTTTTTCTCGTATATTCAAATTAGAATCCGACGCTATCACGCCTGTAGGTTGCGGTTAAGTCGTACTTTACGATTTGTCTGACGGATTTTACTTTGAGAAATTACATTTTATTGCGATAGCAATTATATGGACACTCCAAAGCAGATTTCTGCCGTCGGCGTCGCCGTTGTCATTGCCGTGAGGTTCCGTATGACGTAGATGTCGAAATCGTCGCACGCGCCGCCGAACGCTGTATGTGCGAGTGAAAGGGCGCGAGGGACGCGCGCTTTCAAGGGGAGTGAACCTACGGCGGAGAACAAACGCGCGTTCTGCGTGTGCTCCCTTAAAGGGAAACTGAACAGGTTTTAGATTTCTGAAAAGTGACGTTTTTCTGAAGCGCAGACACTTGAAATCCCCGGTACGAAGTTTTGTTTTTCCATAATACAAGTAGCGGCGACGTAATTAAGAATTAAAATCGCAGCTAGCTATGCTCTGCCCACCGCGGCTCGCGGAGTCAGCCCGCGGCGGCGGCGGAAGGGGAAAGCTAGCGGAAATGACGTCAATATAGGAGTCCCAGGCACCCGCGCGGAAAGCGTGTGCAGGTTTTGCGCGTCAGTCGGGTTGTATCCGCGGCCTTTATCGCAAATGATCAAGATCTCCACCCTGCGTTTCCGGCTAACGCTTCAAAGGACTGTTACCGCAAGGAGAACTCCGTCTAAGAAGCATACAGTGTCACCATGCCGTCCTTTTGCGCTGCTTACGGCTGTACGACCAACAGCGGCCGAGACGACGTCATCTTTCACAATTTCCCACGGCAGAAAAAACAACCTGCTCAGTGGATCGCAGCGGTGAAACGAATTAATTTCAAACCTTCAAGAACCACTCTTCTCTGTTCAAAACATTTTTAGGACAGTGATTACCATCAGAGTTTATCGCTGATGCGTGCAATGGGAATTCCGGTGAAATCTGCTCGACTAAGGCCAGGCGTGGTGTCATCGATCTTCGCTCATAAACGAAATGAATCGTCGCCACCGAGAGCAGCCTTCTTTGATACACTTTGTTTTTTTTCTGTCTTGCAGGAATTTCGTTTATTTCCTGGCAGCACAAACATTCTTCTTCTATTTCCATTTCACTGCAGTGCATGCAGGAACACCTGTCGCAACAGAAATAATGTCACGTAGAAAAGACACCTAAAATAATATTTCAGTCGGATACCTAAGTGCCCATACGCCTGAGTGCTTACATTACTTGCTTTAACGAAAGCGACGGATTGTTCAAAAGCGTGAAACGACAGGAGTGGGCTTTTACCTCTGATCGTTTCAACACAACCGGGAATCGAGGGCCAAAAAGCATAAAATAGAACTACAGTAAACCGCAGAGATATATAGGCATAACAACGTGCAGTGCCACACTTTTTTGTTTTTCGTCAAATTCCCTCACGACATTGCAACAGCCCAAGCACGCCGTCGCGGCGTCGAACGCTGCTTCTAGCACCGTGGGTCACAAAACAGCACAGCTATACTGCAAAAATAAGAAAAATTCACTTCCGTCAGATGTATATTTGTCTGGCACGTACGTCTGCACCTCGTATTGTTATCTTAGTAACTTGGTAACTGCAAAATGGACTGCGCTGACAGTGCGTCTCCGCATTCGCTGCAAGATAGAATACAGCAATGATTGCACGCATTGTTTGTTGCGGTCACAGCACAGCAGAATGCATCTGTGGAAGTAATATCTACACTGAACTAAATTATATTGCAAATACAATAATTTCCATGCGATGTGTACCTTCAGGGCAATTCGGCAGTCGCACTTTATTACTTGCAAACCAGCAACAGTAGAATGCACTGTGTACAAAACAAGTCTCTCTACTGTGTACAAAACGAGTATCTCTTTCCGTATTTTGTTATAAAGACGCCCGGTATGAAAAAAAGTTGTCGCAGTTTCGCCTGAAAGGCGAAGCATCAATTGCGATAGCAAATTTGTAGAGCTATACGGAGTAATGATATTAGCTTTATCAGCTGTATAAACTTGGACATGCAGCAGCACCGGCAACACGCAGAACTGTTGTCGACGCCGTCGGCGTTTTGCCCGCGTTCGCTCAAAATGCGTGCGGCGTTGGTGACTGTTGCCGGAGCCTCTGATATAAATAGGCACTTGGTGCCGCAGCTAAACGTCGCCTCCCTTCCCTTCCCCTCCCCCCCCCCTCCCCCACGGCCTCTCGTGCGTCGGAAGAAGGCGCGTTTGCTCTACATATATGGTGATTTTAAAGGAGGAAAGATACGCCTACTTCTGCAGCCCTTAAGCGAGCACGGCGCAGAACGCGCGTTTGTTCTCCGCCGTGCGTTCACTCCCTGTGAAAGCGCGCGCCCCTCGCGCCCTTTCACTCGCACATACAGCGTTCGGCGCGCGGCGACCTTCCATCTCGGCCTGATACGTGCCGCCTATGCCTGCCGGTTTTGCTTCGCCCAGCCATGGCGACTCCACTCTATCCCTTCTTTCGCTCCCACTTACCCCTCCCCGTTGGCGCTGAGCCGTGCTCCCTCAAGGGCTGCAGAAGATAGCGCCAACCTTTCCCTTTCCCTCAAGAACCACTTACCACTTACCACCGGCGACGATTTCATCTCCATTGACGTCATACGGAACCTCACGGCGACGGCGACGGCGACGCCGACGACAGAAATCTGCTTCTGAGTGTCCATATAATTGCTATCGCAATAATAATACAATCGCACTCTGACTGCTACGGCAATGTCGAACGCTGCTTCTAGCACCGTGGGTCACACAACAGCACAGCTATACTGCAAAAATAAAAAAAAAAACTTCACTTCCGTGCGGCGTATATTTGTCTGGAACAAATGCCGCAATGGCAAATGTCGCAATTAGGTCCTCGGATCCGGCGGGCTCTGGCCATTCCAACTTCCGCGCTGGCAATCGCGCTTGGCGTAGGTGTTTCTCGTTGTCAGGCCACTGGTTCAAACGCGTATGGTGTCACGCCAATCACCCCTAAGTGATCAAAATTATCCATAACAGTAACTCAACCGTGCGAAATCGTCTGGAAGGTAGTCGAACTACCTGGTGAGAAGCTGTCACGTTGCGGCGGGCTCTCGTGTAACCATGGATTGACGTCACGGTGCGCTCCACCAATCATCGATGCGAGCCGGATGCGCCGCGCGCCGCCCAGTCGCAGCTCGGAGTTTTTTTTTGCTAATAACGCGTTTTTGGCTGCGCCATGTCAAATTTCTTGTCGATTTTCGTGTTCAGGGTGTTCAAAAGTATCAAATCGTGCTTATAACTCGATTTTTTTTGGAAACCTGTTCAGTTTCCCTTTAAGGGCTGCAGAAGTAGGCGTCTCTTTCCTTCTTTACAATCACCATATATGTAGAGCAAACGCGCCTTCTTCTGACGCACGAAAGGCCGTGGGGGGGAGGGGGAGGGAAGGGAGGCGACGTTTAGCTGCGGCACCAAGTGCCTATTTATATCAGAGGCTCCGGCAACAGTCACCAACGCCGCACGCATTTTGTGCGAACGCGGGCAAAACGCCGACGGCGTCGACAACAGTTCTGCGTGTTGCCGGTGCTGCTGCATGTCCAAGTTTGTACAGCTGATAAAGCTACTATCATTACTCCGTATAGCTCTCTACAAATTTGCTATCGCAATTGATGCTTCGCCTTTCAGGTGAAACTGCGACCACTTTTTTGCTCACTGACGCCTTGCGCCTCGCGGAGGGCCTGTGTGGTCGGGGTGGTTGTGGATGATGCGGTTTGGAATGAATATTTCCTCCAGACGCCGGTGCTTAACGCCGACGCCGGCGCCGGGTTTTCTGCGACACGGGGCCCTTAACGCTGGCGCGTTAGAAGTCCTGATCAGCTCCGATCTGCAAGACCAACTATGGGCTATCCAGCGAGCTCGAGAGGCGGCTGGGAGACTTCTTTCTGGGGTTTAACGTGCCAAAACCAGTTCTGATTATGAGGCACGCCGTAGTGGAGGCAGGGTCTCTCTAGCGTCCCTGGCGCGGCCTAGGCCCAGGCCTCAATCCGCTCGTTTCAATAAAGTTGGTTCACTCAGGAATATGAAACGCATCTGGCGGCCGGAAAAACAACCTGGCTCCGTAGAGCAGCAGCCTAACACGGTAGCAATTAGGCCGCAATACATTGCTTCCTGTTTTTCTTTATTGCGAGTTTCCGGATAACTTACAATTATTAGTACGATTGGCACACCCACTTGAACTTCGTAGAGCCGGCTATAGAGCTTACAGTCATCATTATCATCAGCAGCCTATTTTTATGTCCACTGCAAGACGAAGGCCTCTCTCTCCCTCCGACCTCTAATTACCCCTGTCTTGCGCTAGCTGATTCCAACTTGCGCCTGCAAATTTCCTGACTTCATCACCCCACCTAGTTTTCTGCCGCCCTCGACTGCGCTTCGCATCTCTTGGTAACCATTCTGTAATTCTATGATGGTCCACCGGTTATCCATCCTACGTATTACGTGGCCTGCCCAGCTTCATTTTTCCTCTTAATGTCTTTACAGTTTAGGTTTAAAGTGGAACGCGAAAATTCTGGTTCTTTCTCTTTCTCCGATGTCGTCGAATACAGTTCAAGTAATTTTTGTGTTGAGTGTCCCTCAACATGTTCGTGAAAATAACTTCTGTGCCATTGTAAAAAATTAAAAAAATCTTGAACTTATTTTACATCGCACATGTGTGCAGTGTGCGTAGAGTGCTTTTATTTATTGTTTTCATGTACATATGGGGCCATGGAATTTCTGTAATAACGTCACCAGTATAGTTTACAATCTGTTGTGCCCTTTTTGTTCCGGTCTCTGCGCATCCTTTGTCGTAACTCAAGTGAATGCATTCTCTCAACCTAAACTAACTAGCGTGCATTGTGACCATTGCTTTGTTCCTAATAACGTCATTGTTTACGCATGTCGTTTTTTTTGTCACAGTATATACGTCTCCGCTTCAACAGCACGATATCTTTCACTGCGTGTGCGATTTACATCTTTTTAACGGTAAGTATGACGATGATACTTCTGCATATATAATGGGACTTCTAATGTCTCTTTCTAAGGGTGGCAAAAAGAATCTTCGAGCATGGAGATGAAAGTGAATTAGAACAAGAGCCAGATAAGAAATCATGCGATTTGTGGTTACCGGTTGCTGCGATATTTTCCCCAAATATTTTATCGCGCGCTATTTTCAAGAGTACATGCAGCTACAGCGCGAACTGTAACTGTTTTCTTTAGCGCCATCTTTCGCCACCCACAATTCAGCATATAATGCGCTAACGCGGTCTTCGTGTTCCAGGCGAACCCTTATTTCGTGTAGGGCAGGGGAGTAACGAAAGAAGGTCTCCTTCGTTAGTGCCGGTGAAATTCATCTGGTTCCGCCTCCGAGATACTTAAAAAACAATTCAAGCGAAGATACACAAAGGACTCGTAAAGCAGAAACAAACCCAGGTCAGTCGAATCAGAAACAGATAGCCTGCTTTGGGACCTACCATCACCTTATGACTGCAGGTGTGCGGCTAGAGCTGCTGCTTCTTGTGAAATATCGACCGGCGGGACAGGACAAATGCCCATGACAGAACTGAGTTTGCCTGGTGAATGTAAGCAGACATTTCAAAGAGGTGAACGGAGAGGATAAGAAAGCACAGAGGGGCATGCTTACAGTGCACGCTCGAGAGACGGGTGTATACAAGCGCAGCTTGCAATATTAAGTTCAAAACGAGCTTTACGTTTGTGCACCTAATGAAGCCGTGGGCAATGTGAACTTTGTTTGCTGATACCGTAAAGGGGCCATGGCGTATGCTTTTTGTAGGTTGTAGGTATCCATATATAAAGATATATATGTGGGAAAACACAACCAATAATAACAGTCCCGTGACCTGCTTTATTTTTCTGCTGCCCTAGTACTTTTTCTTTACTTGGCACTGTGAAAGTATTGTTTTCATTTTGGCCATAACGTCCGAAATGTGTAATAAGTTCGAGGCGAATAATTAAATTTCCTCAATAAAAGTAATAGCAGATTTTGGGTTAGAAACCGCTTGCGGAAGAGAGCTTAAAGCACTACAAACGAACAATTCCATTTGAACGCGTTTTATTTAACCATTTCGATTAATGTCCGTGAATTTTGCACAGGACGTACGCATCCGCTCACAGACGTAGTCTTGCTTGTAGTTGTGGATTTGCTGACTTATGTAGAAAGCATCTTTTACGCAGATTGCTGCTTAACTACTGTCGCTGACTACTCCCCGTCATTGCAGATAACCTTCCTTGTATGTGTTCCTTTTGTTTTGTCTCATTAGGAAGTGAGGTATTTGCGAATTGCTCAAACTGGGAGGGGGAAGAGGGGTTTTCATGTTCTAGTTCCCTCGTAATACGATATTGCAATATAGGTCGCAAGTATACCTTGTACAAATGCAAGTATGCTGAGCCACATTACCCTACCATTTGCTTTCTGTAAACATTTGCGAGGCATCAAATGCGGAGTACAAGAAGCACTTACTCGCGTAAATTACACTCCAGTCGGGAAAATCAGGAAAATCACATTCGTAGGTGTCGTGATGAACCTAGAAATTGATGGTCTGAACGTATGTCGTTTTTTTGTGCACCTGAAACTAAGCTGTATCTAGGTCATGCTGAAATCTGATGGGCACTTGTCAAGAGTTGCTCAAGTTATTTTTTAGGAAGGAGGGGGTAGAGGGAGGGGAGGTACGCGTGTTATGTTTTGACAGGTTCGAAGCACGCTGCACACCGAAGCTTGTAAGAACCCGCGGAGGGTTACACACAACACCGTCTTCCTGGAAAGGGCAGGTGCTTTAATGTCACTTACGTATTCGGTGGGGAGGAGTTCGCAACGATTACGTAAATACACCGGGAACAGTTCTCAAAGATATAAGATGCTGAGGTGACGGCCTTTCCTAAAATAGTGAGTATATAGACGCGAGATAGAAGAAGACCGGCACCAAAGCAGAGGTCAGCATTAGGCCGGCACCGAAGAAGTGGAGGTAGAGGTGTTGCTCCTCGCCATCTTGGCTGGTTGCTGCTACGCCTGTGCTGCTCGCATATTTTGTAAATATTTGTAAATATACGTTTTTGCGCAACATTTTCTGGTGGAAGTGCTGGGTACGCTGCCTGTTCATCCCCATTACCCAAGCACGGAACTCAGGAGTGGTCGCCGCGTTGTTCCCTCGGTGATGGCCACTGAAGCACGTACCGCACCGGAACCTACCGTGCAGCAGCCGTCCCCACCGTCTGTCATCTTATGGCTGCCTTAAGATCCCGGCACCTTATCTGGCACAGATAACGTGGACGTCGAGGACTGGATTTCATGGTATGAGCGTGTCAGCAAACAGAACAGATGGGACGATACGCTTATGCTGGCGAATGTGATATTTTATCTTAAAGGAACCGCGCGCGTCTGGTACGAGACGCATGAACACCATCTGACCAGCTGGGACGTTTGCAAAGAAAAGCTGAATGACTTGTTCGGCAAGCCATTGGGTCGTCAACTAGCCTCTAAAAAAGAATTGGCTCCCGTGCGCAGTCATCTACTGAATCATACATTTCGTATATTCAGGATATTCTAGCGCTTTGCCGTAAAGTTGACAGTAACATGTCCGAAGTGGACAAGATCGGACACATACTCAAAGGAATCGCCGATGACGCATTCAACCTCTTAGTATTCAGGAATTGCGCCACCGTAGATGCTATTGTGATAGAGTGTCGGCGATTCGAACAAGCTAAATCCCGCCGTATCGCCCAGCAATTCACCAGGCTCCCCAATACTGCCGCATCGTCATCATGTGAGGAACCACTACCTCCGTTACAATCGCCGTTTTCGAACACTTTGACACGGATCGTTCGTCGGGAACTAGAAGCAATGTCACCAGCCCCTCTCGTGCCCGATGTCTCGACTGCCAACCAGCCTATGGTTTCATTGATTCAGGCCGTGGTTCGACAGAAGGTCGCGAATTTGGGACTCTCCTCTGTGTGCGCTGTTCGCGTGCCACCAGTCGCACCAGTCACACCACCAGTTCCACCAGTCGCGCCACGCAACCAGCCCTTGTACTCGCGATACCACAATCACGCTGAGTGGAGGACGCCGGATGATCGCCCAATATGTTTCGCGTGCTCTCGAGTTGGGCATATTGCGCGACACTGCTGGAGCCGTCAGACATCACCGACTGGCTTGATCCCCCGGAACCCTCGTCCTGAAGGCTACTCCCGTACAACATCGTGGCGCTCTCCAACGACTGACACGCCCGACGTCGACACTCGCACCAACGTGTACAGCAGGTCACCATCGCCGCGTGATCGCCGATTTCGCTCGCCACAAGCCCGCCGATTCCCTTCGCCGCAAGCCCGCCGTTTCTCGTCGCCTGCCAACTCTGGACGCTACGCATTGGAAAACTAACGAGTGCAGCGCCCGGAGGTGACGCTGCATTCTCGACCCGGCCTCGAAATCCTCGTCTGACAATTCCTACCCGCTCTAATTTGCTCGAAGTCCAACTCGACGGTGTTAGTGTTACGGCCCTTATCGACACTAGTGCACAGATCTCGGTGATGAGCTCTAGTCTTCGTGAGAAGTTGAAAAAAGTCCTGACACCCGCCGTGCTACGTACAGTGAGAGTTGCCGATGGAAGCACACCTACTGTTGTTGCAACGTGTACTGCCCGCGCTACTATATCTGGTCATACGACGAGCGCTCAGTTTCTTGTGCTTGAGCAGTGCCCATACGACGTGATCTTGGGCATTGACTTTTTGTCGACACATTCAGCCCTCGTCGACTGCGGCACCGGTGTCCTGCAACTTGTACTCCCTTCTGCCCCAGAGACTCTTCCTGCTAAACCTACGCAACTGTGTTCTTCAGAGTACGTGCGATTACCGCCTCAATCCACTACTTATGTTCTTTTGACGCCCTCTCCTGCTGCCGCTGACGGGGATTACGTTGCATCCCCTATTACTGACGTTGTCTTGGCACACAATGTGACCCTACCCCACACGGTTGTCGAAATTGTCCACAACGAAGCTTATCTACCTGTGCTCAACTTTGGCTTATCCGCCCGTGTTCTACCATCCGGAATAGCGCTTGCAACGTTGGCATCTCTCAAAGACTGTCAAATATCCACGCTAACATCTGAGGCGACTTTGAGTCCGACGTGCTCAGCAGGATCCACCAGCTTGCCCACCAGTGAATTCAACAAAATGATAGCCGCGGACCTTTCACCTGCGCAGGCTGATGAGCTCTGCCGTGTGTTAGCGTCGTACCGGGACGTTTTTGACTTCGACAACCGCCCACTTGGCCAAACAACGGTTGTCATGCACCGAATCGACACAGGCGACGCAAACCCTGTTCATCGCCGTCCGTATCGCGTTTCTGCTGCTGAACGGGCGATTATACAAACAGAAGTCGACAAGATGGCTGCAAAAGACATTATAGAGCCTTTGTCTAGCCCATGGGCATCCGCAGTTGTGCTTGTCAAGAAAAAAGACGGCACCTGGCGTTTCTGTGTCGATTACAGACACCCGCCGTGGTTGCTCAGTGGCTATGGTGTTGGGCTGCTGAGCACGAGGTCGCGGGATCGAATCCCGGCCACGGCGGCCGCATTTCGATGGGGGCGAAATGCGAAAACACCCGTGTACTTAGATTTAGGTGCACGTTAAAGAACCCCAGGTGGTCCAAATTTCCGGAGTCCTTCACTAATCAGAACTGGTTTTGGCACGTAAAACCCCATAATTTAATTTTTTTTTCGATTACAGACACCTGAACAAGATCACTAAGAAGGACGTATATCCGTTGCCACGCATAGATGATGCCCTCGATTGCCTCCACGGAGCGAGTTATTTTTCGTCCATCGACCTGCGGTGTGGCTATTGGCAGGTTGCCGTAGATCCTATGGACCGCGAGAAGACCGCTTTTGTGACACCTGACGGGTTATACCAATTTAAAGTTATGCCCTTCGGCCTATGCAATGCGCACGCCACATTTGAGCGCATGATGGATTCGCTCCTTCGTGGCTTCAAATGATGGACCCACTTATGTTACCTAGATGACGTTATTGTTTTCTCAACCACATTTGACAGCCATATTCAGCGCCTGTCCGCCATCCTCCAAGTTTTCCGCAGCACCTGTCTTCAGCTTAACTCATCCAAGTGCCATTTTGGTCGCCGCGAAATAACAGTGCTCGGCCACCTTGTTAATGGTGTAGGAATTCGACCTGACCGAGGAAAAATTCGCGCCGTGAAGCATTTCCCTGCACCTTGCTCCACCAAAGACGTTCGCTCCTTCATTGTCTTATGTTCTTACTTTCGTCGCTTTGTCAAAAATTTCGCTGACATCGCCCGTCCGCTCACCGACCTTCTAAAAAAAATGCGCCTTTCGTCTGGGGCCATCTAGAAGCTCATGCATTTTCTGCGCTTATCCGCCTTCTGACGACTTCTCCTCTGTTGGCGCATTTCGACCCAACTGCTCCTACGGAAGTTCGGACGGATACCAGTGGATACGGAATCGGAGCCGTCCTTGCCCAGCGCCAGCATGGCCGTGACTGCGTCATAGCGTACGCCAGCCGCCTACTCTATGCCCCAGAACGCAATTACTCAATTACCGAGCGTGAATGCCTTGCCCTTGTTTGGGCAATCTCCAAATTTCGAGCATACCTCTTTGGCCACCCATTCACGGTAGTACTACCACTGACCACCATGCGCTCTGCTGGCTTTCCTCGCTGAAAGATCCTACAGGCCGTCTCGGACGCTGGGCTTTGCGATTACAAGAGTACTCGTTTTCCGTTATCCACAAGTCTGGGCAATTACATCAGGATACGGACTGCCTGTCCCGTTATCCCGTGGATCCACCCGACAGCACCAACCCTGACACCGATGCCTGTGTCCTTTCTATATCTCAGTTAATTCATTTCGGCGATGAACAGCGGCGTGATCCGGCGTTACGTTCCATCATCAACCGTCTCAGTTCCGGGCCGCCTGACGAGTCACTCCGGATGTTTACCCTACATAATGGAACTTTATACCGCCACAGTGTATACTCCGAAGGCCCTGAACACTTGCTTGTGGTGCCCTCCCACATGAGTACTACTGTCCTCCAGCAGCTTCACGACGAACCTACAGCAGGTCATCTTAGTGTAACGCGCACTTATGATCGCGTGCGGCGTCGTTTCTTTTGGCCTGGGCTTTATCGCTCCGTACAGAAGTATGTTGGCCGCTGCGAACTTTGCCAGCGACGCAAGAGACCACCGACGCTTCCCGCCGGCCTTCTTCAGCCTATCGATGTCCCAGTAGAGCCGTTCTTCCGCGTCGGCTTCGATTTGCTCGGACCTTTCCCTACATCAGCATCAGGGAACAAATGGGTCGCTGTCGCGACAGACTATGCCACGCGTTACGCTATTACGCGCGCACTTTCAACCAGCTGTGCTACCGATATTGCTGACTTCCTCCTTCACGATGTAATTCTGCATCACGGAGCGCCTCGTCAACTGTTCACCGATCGCGGTCCTTACTTCTTGTCCCGTGTCATCGATGACCTTCTACGCTCATGTTCCACGAAACACAAAGTCACCACCGCCTATCACCCTCAGACAAACGGCCTCACCGAACGTCTGAACCGCACCATAACCGACATGCTGTCCATGTACGTTTCCGCCGACCACCGCGACTGGGATGCTACATTACCCTTTGTCACATTTGCCTATAATTCGTCCCGCCACGATACGGCAGTTGGTTCACCGTTTTATCTTCTTTTTGGCCGGGAACCGACACTACCTATGGATACGTTACTACCAGCCGCTCCACGACAACCATCGGAGTACGCACAAGATGCCATCGAAAGGGCGCACGCTGCGCGTCATATAGCGCGCGAACGCCTTCAGATGTCGCAGGTGTCACAGAAGAACCGTTACGATTGCCGTCACAAGGATGTATGTTACGCTCCTGGATCCTTAGTGCTCCTCTGGTCGCCAACTCGACAAGTTGGTCTCTCCGCGAAGCTTCTACCACGCTACCATGGTCCCTATCGCGTTCTGCGCCAAGTTACCGACGTGACGTATGAGATTGCACCGGCATAGCCAATGTTATCTTCTGCGCCGGTCAAGACTGACGTTGTTCATGTTGCCCGGCTGAAGCCGTATCACCCGTCCGCTGATGCTGCACTGCGACTTGCCCGGATGATGCGCGCGTTTTCGCCCGGGAGGTAATGACGCAAGACAGAAGAAGAAGACCGGCACCGAAGCAGAGGTCAGCATTAGGCCGGCACCGAAGAAGAAGAGGTATGCTCCTCGCCATCTTGGCTGGTTGCTGCTACGCCTGTGCTGCTCGCCTATTTTGTAAATATTCGTAAATATACGTTTTTGCGCAACACTATTAACACTCTCATTTAGGGTAGCTGTAGCCGATTTACATGACTCTAAGTTTTGTCATTTGTTGGTGAATCGTTTAACGTGTCCAGTATTTCAAATGATATCTGTTTATAATGCCTATAGTGAAAGCCGTGCAAGCGTATTTCTCTCAGGATGAGAGTATAAATATAGCAAGGCCTAGTGACGCGCACTATGGATACAAAATATTTGAGAACGCGACTGGCATGTAAATTCTGCCAGTGACTGCTGCACATTTTTTTCAATATATCAGCCCTTTGTATTGTTCTTCTTGCAGCAAAGTGTCGGTGCCATCTGTATTTTCGCAGCATCACTGGCCCTTGAAAGAGGTAAAGTATTATTCTATAATTATGTCACGTAGTTTGAGCCATTGAAATGTTTAACAAAATAGCAAACCGAATACTCTGAAGAACTTGAAGCTGCAATTTAGTGATACCGGATAAGAAGTTCCGAGAACTTTTGTGTAGAGAAACATTTCTCGGATGTTCTATATATTTTTTCACTTTTCTAATTAGACACTTGTATAAAGAATGCAGCGAGTTCATATCAGAAAGAGTGCAAAAGTTGTAGAGCTTCAAGTAGAAAATGTATATTTTTTTATACAATCTCTAATTGGCGTTTTGTATGGCCATCGTACTACAGAACAATAGTGTCTAATACTGACTTTCATTCCAACTGTTTTTCAGTGTTCCACGCACCTCTACTCTGGTGCAACATTGCGATTGGGTTATCAGGAACTATATACACAGCACTGGTAAGAGATCGCTGGGCTTTCCCTACCGGAATGAGTTTCTGTAGATTTCTTGATAAAAGCTTCAGATATTTGTGTCTGATATTGCTTGACAGTAGATGTAAACAAGTACAAATGTTTTCTATAGGGACACTTATGTGAATCTTAGGCTTAGTATCTAAGCAATGATCTTTTGCACCTTGATCGTCCAGCGTGAATCACTAAGATTCTAGCTATAACGCCTACTATTGAAGGACAACAAAAGACATCATAATTCAGTTCACGTTGTGGTAGCCGGCGCACAAATCAGTAAACTTAGAGGAGAATGTTCACCATCATGTTTTAAAGACGATAGTCTTCTTGAGCTACCTAACGCGAAAAGCGCAGCCTGTCTGTCTGTCTGTCTGTCTGTCTGTCACTCCACTCACTCACTCACTCACTCACTCACTCACCACTCACTCACTCACTCACTCACTCACTCACTCACTCACTCACTCACTCACTCACTCACTCACTCACTCACTCACTCACTCACTCACTCACTCACTCACTCACTACTACTCACTCACTCACTCACTCACTCACTCACTCACTCACTCACTCACTATCACTCACTCACTCACTCACTCACTCACTCACTCACTCACTCCTACTCTATTCAACCGCCCGTCCAAAACCAACCAAGCTACTAGCACTGGTGGCACGGGCCAACATTATACAGCGCATTATACATTATACAGCCTACAGCGTACATTATACAGCGCATTATACATTATACAGCGTGCAGCGTACATTATACAGCGCATTATACATTATACACGTCAACATTATACAGCGCAAAGGAAACCTCAGGCCTATTTGAGGCAGAATATATGTACACCCGTGAGCAAAATATACGGACCAGGGGTTGCGCGATGGCATGGCATGGTAAGAACTTTATTTTGGTCCAGAGAAACTAGGGCCCCAGGGCAAAAGCCCCCAGGCTAAGTTGTTGGCTCCGCCCACGTAGGCACTGGTAGGGCAAAGGCTTTCCCGATGTCGTGAGCTCTCCGGATAAAGCCGATTTTTTCCTCCGCCTGCGAACGCAACTTGAAATTGAGGACTGCAGTTCAAAGTTGGCATTGCGAACTTTTCAACGTACTCGTCAATTCCAGTTTATGCTTAATAATTACGAAGAAATTCAGTTTTCTCGGCGACCCTGTGGTCCGCATACTTTTGCTCACGGGTGTACATAACCGTGATCCGCAGCGTTCATTAAATTAAGGATACACATTGGACTGGTTTTTACGTTAAATCAACGCTTTAGAAATGGTGTCGAAGAGACGCTACGCGGTAAAAACAAGCCGGCCGAAGCCGCGGCTCTGTAGCCGGCTTTAAGCCAACAGTAATACAAGGTACCAACAGATGGCGCAAGATCAGGGCGAACATGGGAAAATTGAATTGAATTCAGCAAAACCTCCATTGCATCCATCATGGGAGGAGTGAGAGGGGAGGGGAAGAGCGTGAGGGATGGGAGGGGAAGAAGGGTGTTACGTATCAGGGGCGGCAGAAGACTATCGTCTTTCGATGTCATTTGCAGCGAAGCAAGCAGAGATGCGGCCATTTTTTTCATGGGAATCCTTTAGTTCAGTCGTTTGCGGGTCTTCCTTTGCTTTCCTGCTCATTTGGTCTCGATCGAACCCCACGCGTGCCACGCAATCTAGGAAGGCATGCTCGTCACGTTGTTGCCACCTGTGCCTTATATATGCCCACGTGGCACGAGCACGTGAGATATAAAGATGCCCAAGGCTTCTCTGTGTCCATAGTATAGGGGGAGAAGCTGTACAAGAAATGTGCTACGGCTGGCGACGATGGGACCAACTTCGATTTATCAGCAGTCGCCTTACGCACACGCCTTTCTGTTATCATACATTAGCAAAGCAGTCCAAGAGTTCTCTCCTAACTTTATAATCATTAGCATAGCTGCGTAGGCTCGGATATAAAATTGCGCATCGCATACGAAAATATCGTATTCAACATCCAACTCGCGACATTTCTCACAGCCGTATTTTCAGTGTTTTATAATTCTGGCGCAAAACGAGACATTAATGCGAAGTGAAGGTGTGCCCGCACTTTGCGCATGCGTGGCATCAGCGATCTCGAAAGGGGTTTCGAATATTCAAAACTACTCAATGGCTTACTTGGTGACCCCGAAAAAGTGACAAGGCGACGGCGTTGTGTTGGCGGCCGCTACAACTAAGTAGCCACGACTTGTTTTTTTATCTTTTTGTGCTTCGCTTCGTTCGTAACTTTCATCACCACCCTAAGCCGGTGTGCCATGGTCTAGCAAGCAGGGTGACGCCGCTTCTTGCTCGTAGCAGCAGCCAACAGCTGCGCTGTAGCCTTGTCACTTTTCAACGGTCACCAAATCAGCCACTGAGTAGAGTTGATTCTATGCAACCATTTTTGAGAGCGCTACTCTCACGCGCCTGAAATGCGCAGAGGGAAATGTAACGAGTTGAATGCAACGCGGGTAATTTTACAGTCGAGTTTACGCAAACATGCAAGTAATTTTAACTTTAGCGAAATAATTTTGATTAATTCGCTGATCAGTGGTAACAGAAACATTCTGTTAGGCCGTTGGTCCCATTGTCGTATCTCGTAGCCCCTTTTAAATAGCTTGGCGCGCGTTAGATGGAGCACGTGTACGGTAGGTTCGTCGAGCATAGGTTCCAGGCGACTTTATGGCCTCATGCTGAGCACGAGGTCGTGGGATCGAATCCCGGCAACAGCAGCCGCATTTCGATGGGGGTGAAATGCGAAAACACCCGTGTACTTAGATTTAGGTGCACGTTAAAGAACTCCAGGTGGTCCAAATTTCCGGAGTTCCCCACTACGGCGTGCCTCATAATCAGATCGTGGTTTTGGCACGTAAAACCCCATAATTAAAAAATTTAACTTTATGGCCCCATCGCTATTTCCCGATCTGGGCTAGCAGTACTTCTGAAATGACTAGCTAAATAATATTGAGCGATTTTCCAGTGAGGAGTTCAGGCACCAGAGAAGACTTATCGAGGTTTCTGGATCCGAGTAGAGCTTGCGAGAGCCTCATGGAATAAAATAGTAAAGCTCGGGATGAAGTTTGTAGATTTGTTTCAGTGGAAAGGAATATCGGATTCCTTTCTTTCCCGTATAGTAAACATATCTCCTTCATCACACGCGTTCTCTGTACGCCTTTTATGAAAGATAAAAAAAATTGCATCCACCCGTCGTGTAGCACGAAGCATCGAAGTTGGGGTTTCTCAGAAGGAAAGCTTCACTGTGGAAGAAAAATTTACTTCGTGCTGAAAGACGGGTTGATGCCGATTTTCCTCTTCATGGGCTTTCCTCTACATTGAGGAGTCCGCAGAACTGATTGGCTTCTCACGCTTTATCTGTGACGCTATCATAAGCTGAACGGTTCAGGAACGACTCTTAGCAGTAGTTTATTAAGCTATGACATTTCGCTCTTACAAGCGTTAGTAAAATATTTTTTAACGTTAACTCCTCTGCTTTTATAATTGTCTTGCATTGAAGCAGAGATAGGCGTAGCTATTCGTACTTGTGGACCTATATGCGCTGATCTTTTTGGTTCTTTCGTCATATATTGCTGTGGTACGCAAAGAGGAAGCTTTAGCACGGTGGCTCCTGCCTAAATACATGGGAAAGGAGAAATCGTTTTTTCTCGCAACCACTACACCAAATTTGATGAGGGTTGAGGCATTTCAAAGAAAATGCTAAATCTTGTTACTGGTGGTTGCGGATTCTATATTTATGTCTTCTTTTATTTTATGAAAATAGGCAAAATTTCAAATTCTCAGAAAACGAAACTATCATGTTTACCACTCTAACTATGCAATAAAAACGATATCATAGTTCTGTAAATTTCACCTATTAGTACATCTAAAGCAAAGAAAATTGATATATTACCCATGGCTGTAAAGAAAGTGAGTAATATGCGAGTGTATCATTTGTAAAATGCTTGTAAACAATATGAAAAAAAAATCACATAATATACAAGTTGACATAACAGATTTGTCCGCTTTGGATGATCTAGTGGATGCAGTTTGCAGAACTGCGATATCTGTTCTTGGTGCAGAGCAATGAATTTGTACACTTCGTGCGTATATTTTTTTCTAGCTTACGAATTTCTGAAAATTTGTTCAAAACAATCATGCTCAAAATCAAATTAGCTTCCAACAGTCACCATAATTTAATTTGTCTCTCAGATACAACAAATTTCTTTAACATCGGCTCAGAGGTTATTTCAGAAAAGTGTTTCTGTGTTTTACATGCATTTGAAAAGGTGGCATCGGAGTCGAGCCCTAGATAAAGCTTACTTTTAGTATGGCAATGCCACTGCGTGAAGAAATTGTTAATTTTTTTGCGACAGCTCGTTATCTTTCTGCGCACGAATTTATCTTTCGGTGAACCTTTCCGCGGCTTGTATTGGCTGCACTAAACAAAGCATACACATTTCGCCATGGATCACTAAAAATCATGCTGCCAATACCATGCGTTTGCAGTTAGTTATTGACGCTATTGCCTCTCAGAAACGAAAAGATCAATTCTATATCTGCACTACGCGATTCCTTTCTTTTAAGGGTGGACTTCGAGGTGTCGTTTGGACGGACCTGTGTGCAGCTCCTGGTAATCTTTTGCGCCCCAGCGACCATCGTCGCTAAGGTAATAATTGATTACATGTCACCAACGCAGCAGTTCTTCCGCTGAAGGCATGGACATCACTAAATATATCGCAAAGTAAGTGCACAATATATCGATATCTTTTTATAATATCTCATTTCGAATGGCACCTGACTGTAAATAACACCTTTTATGTGAAGTTCAAATATAACATTTTGAATAGTACCTGATTGTGAATGGCGATTGTCGCGCAGTGGGCTGATCTAATTACATTTTACAAGAATGAAATCCTCAGCGCTTGCATGCCTCACTGTAGAAAACTTGTGCCTTCTCAAACTTGTGAGAGATATTCAGTTCATGGGCGTATTCAACCCCTCTGAGAAAGTTCACTCAAAGCTGAACAGAGTCCTAAATGTAGGCGACGATGCCGTATTGACTTCCCTATTTCGATGGTTGGTCACAGAAATGCAGAAAGTGAAAACTAATCGACGAGATGGTGATATTTTTTGGAAATACTATAGTTTCAGAAGGGCCCTGCCTCTCATAATGCAATTAACTTTGTTGCTAGACAAGAAAATCGTAGACGTTCTGAAGCCTAAACTGGAAAATATGTCTGTCTTAACAGCTACAGCCTGGATTTTACCAGCGAAGAAAATATATGGAGTTGTATTTTCGGTTCAGCCGCTCCAACAATGTGCCGCTTGTGCTTCGACCAAGTTGTTGCACAAGGTTGCTAGCATCCAGAACACTCAAAGACGCCCAAAGGTAAACTTCCGTGCACAATATGTTGTTTTTTTTAGTTGAATGTTTTAGTTGAGCTGGGCAGGTCATTTAATGCGTAGTATGGATAACCGGTGGACCATAGGAGTTACAGAATGGATACAAGAGACGGGAATCACAGTCGAGGACGGCAGAAAACTAGGTGGAATGATGAAGTTAGGAAACCTGCAGGTGCAAGTTGGAATCAGCTAGCACAAGTCAAGGGTGATGAAAGATTGCAGGGAGAGGCCTTCATGCTGCAGTGGACATAAATATACGCTGATGATGATGATGCTGAATAGGCACTTACGCAGTAGTTATCTCACATTTCTAAGTCCTACCACTCTGCACCGCATTTGCCGGACTATAAGTCGCACCGGTGTAGAAGACGCAGTTATTTTAACTCGTTCGGCATGATGGAGGGCGATTATGCGCGCTTGTACATTCACTGCAATATAGCGTGCTTTACCATTTCAAGACAATGTATTTCCACAAAGAAATTTTAGAGCAGCAAATTCTAGCAGTACAAAAAGCAGAAGAAAAATAAATTGAGAAGTTATGCAACCATTGAACATGCCCATAGAAAACTAAATAAACAGTAATTCAACTCAACACCACTTTTGCAACCGCGCTTTCAATTTCGGGCAGTTTTTAACAGTCGATCCAGTGGCCGCGTCGCAGCGATGTTCACTTCTGTCGGTCTCTCGCGGCGCCTCAGTGATAAAGCCCCCACATATTCCTACCGGGAGTAAGCATGGCCTTGAAGCAACGTTTCAGCAGTGGTATGGATAAAGAATAATTGGAGCACTTCAACCACTACACATCTTAGGCGCAGAAAAGGAATCTTTATTCCACTTTACCGGAAACCATTCCACACCTCGTCCTCCGAGGTAGTTCAGCCACTTCGGCCGGCAGCATCGCTGGGTCAACACCATCAGCCTCTGAATAATTTTTTACGGCACGTTTAGGCACGTCGTTCGCATTGCTCCTGCGGGGTGGCGTGCTCAGGACGAACACGCGAACGACCACAACACGCCTGCCTGAGCCTGAATACAAACGCGAAATGGCGACCGGAAGCCCGAAGCGCTTCGACTTCTCGCGCTGGAGACTGATAATGAGGATAACCAAGTTGGGCTTTTTGCAACGGGCACATCTCAGGGGCCACAACGCGCTATAAAGTTTGCCGAACCATTTCCTTATTTAACACGTCAGTTCGATGGGCTTAACTTTTTGTTAAAAAAAAACCAAAAAAAAACAAAACTAAGGTATGACAGTAAACTACTACACGTGACCTCCAATGGGGGAGTCGCCCATATCAAGGCGGCCAAGCTGGCTGCTACCGTGCTGCCTAACCGGCGAGTCATAGGAGCAAATATCTGTTGGCACGGTTGCTTCACTGTTAATACGAGGTTCGATTTCTTCCAGACTGTTGCCGCACATGGTTTCTTGAGCTTAAATAAAAACGCATATAATGTTCGCGCCAGCGGGCATGATTTCAAGGATACGTAGGTTGCACCGTTGTGTAAGTCGCAAAGAAGAAAATTTTCAAAAAAGCAACTGCGATATTTATTATGTGGAAAATACCATATTTGCATAGCCGGTTTGAAATAATGTTCTGACACAAAGAATATTGGTGTTATTCGTGTTAGTCAATATTATTGGTGTTATTCGGAGTTAATATCAACAGCAAAATAATGCGACAATAAAATAACTGATTGGCAGCGCTGGACAAAGACACTTTGATCGCGAATCTCTATTAAGGATCGAGTGTTCTGAAAGCAGTATGTTGAAAACTGAGATACGAAGAAAATAATGGATGTAGGCAGAGGCTTGAGAAAGATGGTGTCGTTTTTAACTAATTCAATACTCCACGGGGTGGTTCAGGTGAGTTCCTGAAAGTGAACTTGAATATGATAAAAAATTGGACGACAAAATTTTATAGAGGGCATTATTTCAACATTCATGAACAATCACTGACAAAGTTGGTTACATTATTCCCACGGTGTCACCAGGACGCCAAGTAAAAAGTCTGCGAAGTTATACGCTAAAATGAAATCATATAATTACTATAAGCACTCGAACAGGAGAGTATATGTAATTAGAAACTACCCGTTGATAATCGCCGACACAACAAAACGAGTAAAGATTCAAAATAAGCAAATGAATCGAGGCAATTGGGACAAATACACCAGCCATGAAAAAACGAATATGAAATATTTTCAGTTCCTTGATTACTAGGATTGACTGAAACGCTGATTGGTCAATTATTGGAGCGAGAATAGTATGGGAATAGAGTTCGATGTTCTTGATCATGAAAAATGTGACTCCAAACTGCGGATCTGAAGCTTTACACATATTATATTCCAAGTGGCTAATAGAAGATGAAGCCCTCATGCACCTTTTATGCATGCGTTGCAGGACTGCGATTACCAGTTCTTTCCTTTTCTCTTGCGGTTATGGAGCACTCTTCTCAATGGGCGTGGCATTGACCATATGGTTTCGGGGTTGCGACCCATTGATATCAGGCGCAGTCAATCGCGTTGATCAAGTGAGTATTATCTGCATTGTCTTCGAAGACATTTATCGTTTATTGGACGATACGGGTCTAGACTAGCTTGTGCTCGCCATAATTGTCTCTACTAGCCATGTGTCAACGTTTACACTCATCTAGAGGCCTCAAGCCGCCTCTATAGGTTCGATATTTAAACACATGACACCTTCCCCCGGCATACATTTGGGAAAATGACAACTCTGCTTATATTTGTACGCATAAGTGGACGTTATTTCTAAGTATAACCATTTGGCGCATGCGAAGAAAGATTTCACGAAGTGGGTTGCATCCAGTGTGTAGATATTGAAATACTATCCCTTCTTGAACTAAGTTTTCCCCAGATATTCGAAAATTTCGAAGAAAAGGTGCGATTTGTTGGGAAATTCGCATTGATGCGGTAAGCTTGGTGCACAACTAAGGTGTTAGAAGAAGAACGCAGCACGACACTGAAGCGTAAGAGCACAATTTAATGACCGCTTTTGTATCACAACTCTCGTGAAATACCGTTAACTCCTACGCTTTAGAATTCTGAAAAAGCGTCGACATCTTGTAGTTGTTGCGTCATCTACGCTCTTAGTCAAGTCCCGTATAACGTCCTGCACATATGCGGTATATTTTTGTTCCAGCGCAAAGTACTACATTTAAACGGGCTTTCAAGCAATCTTAAGCGCGGCAATATCTGCGGCGACAGGGTAGGCCCGCTATATGCGGCCGAGAGGGTGCGCAACGTTTATATGCATCCTTGCGAATTTGGTGCCCAAGAAGCGCGCCGAAGCGTTGAGAGAGTGTTACAAAGCCAAATCTGCAAGGAGCGGTGAGAGAGATGCTTTGAGGGGAGAAAGAAAAGCGAAAGGCAAAAGGAGAGAATGAAGAGAAAGAAGTCGTCGCCTCTGCGTTGCTTTGATGGCGGAGGAGGAGGTAAGACTGTACTGGTCGGGAAGGTACGAGAGCATAGCATAAGCCCTCGGACGAGGCGATTGTTTTCGGCGGCGATTATCGCCATATTTTTGTACCGGCAACGTTATGTGACTGTGTTCGTGTTGTGAAGTGATCTGGCCGCGTCGCTGAACGCTCTCGGTGATGTCACTGAGGTTCCATTCCACCGATGTTACCTGTAAATGCAAGAAGCCAGTGCAACTTCGACAACTCATGGGAGTTCGATGGCCAGACGGGTGATAGGGCGGCGGCGGGCCGCCATGAGCGCTGGATTGGCGGGCCCAGGAGTGTGTGCTGTAGAGCTGCGAACCTGTGTCGATTCGGTAGGTTGATTTTTGCTTCCCATACGCTAAGCTGACTAAAAGCTTAATTTTTATGATTGCAATATCATAAGCCAGCAGATAACGAATCTCGGTGATTTAAACGTCTGAACGTGTAGTACTAATGCGGACACGCGCATTGAAGTTTTGGCGTGTGAACTAGCTATAACTGCAGGTGGAATTCCGTTGCGGTGTTCTCCAGTTGCACTATTGCTGGCGATATTTTTTTCTTGTGTAGCCAGGTGTTCATTTGTAGAAATTGCATGCTCGAATTTTGATTAGGGCTTCCGTTTTATAGCGCCGCAGTAATTGTGTATCTGTGCTCCCTTTTTTCTCTCTCTCTACTTTCCTGCCACTCCTCTCTCTCCCCAGCGTAGGGTAGCAAACTGGAGATTACCATCTGGTTAACCTCCCTGCGTTCCCGTTTCTTCTTTGTCTCACTAGTAATCGCGTGTAGCGTTCTAACCATGAAATCTGCCGTTCTTTTTTCTTTTTTATCCCCTCCGTGGACTTTGCGAAATAAATTCATTGCACTTCGTAGTTGGACTGTGTGTCGAATGACTTTTATTTTGAATAATTTTCTAGTGTGTTACGCACTTTCATCTGTGTAGTGCGTGGATTTTCGTAGGTTCCTGGTTTTCCTGTTCAATGCGTCGAGTTCACTGGAATTCAAAGCCCAATTTAGATCCAAGCCTGTTTGACGAGAAAATAATTTACCTCTGACGACGCAGCAGCTCCTAAGTGTCGCTTTGTGCTAGAAGCAGAATTTGATGCAATATCTCTTGCTGATTAGCAGTACACTCGTTACTTGTAGAAGGGGCGAAGTGCCCCTTCTACAAGTAACGAGTGTTAGCCCGCTGAAATTTTGCCAGTGGCAAAATTTCACCGGCGGGATAATTGACGTTGAGCGTAGCAGTTTCAAATTTTATTGCAGACTGAAGAACCTATGCCTTTCAGTACTTGCATTGCTTCATAGTCTTGTCCGAAAGCAGCTCTGCATAGCTAAAAAAATATGAACGAAAGAAAAGAACATATCAAGAATTTGTACATTTTGCATTCGTGTAGTGATGGCTATGTAGTGTCGATGTTCGACTATGACACTAGCCCCAAAGTAGGCCTTAATAAGACTTTTATTATGAGCTTATGTTTCTCGAATGATCAAATTTGCACATTTTTTTATTCTCCGCTAACTGAAATTTTCTTCTTTGCAGGATTCAAGCGGGAGAAGTCGACACTATTAACAACGCCACCAAAGAAAGCAGAACCTTGGCTCTCCTATTGAAACTGTAGAGTGGACAACATCACCGGTATGCGAAAATCAGGCCCAGAATGGCTGTTCATTGCAGCGTGCAAAATTATTTGCTTGTGCACATTTGCACATGAAGAAAAAGTTCATGTTTCGCTAGCAAAACAGTGGGGCGGGGCTCAGAAAGAGACAAGTGTTTGTAATATTGCTCACATGCGGATGACATCGAAGCACTTACACGCGCTGTAATATCAGTGCAGGTAGACACACATTCGAGAGCCCCATCACTCATTTCTGCTCATTTCACAAGAGTGTGAAGTCACTGAATTAGTTTAGGCGAGTGTAAATGAATGCAGGTGCCGCTGAATGCCAGTAAGTGTAAGGGACATAAAGCGCCTGAGTGCCAGCTGACAATGTGGGTCAATTATTACCTGCAAGTGGGAGGAAATATGACTGTGAAATAAACTATAAGCCCATGCACATTGAGTTGATTTCGAAGAGGCCAAGTATATGTGAAATGTGTTTGTGCAGAACGCGAAGTTCGAAACTGAACGTATTTTGCTCGCTTTGCTTGCTTGCTGAGATCATTAGGTGTGTTCGCCTGTTGTCATCGCTTGATTACATTGTTTTCACTACGCATGCGCTGATTGTGTTGAGATTAAGTTGGGACGGACTTTGGTATTAATATTTCCAGTCAAATTTCACATACAATGCTGTCACTTCAAAGGTCGGACACGTTGACATGTCGTTTGCAATAACTTATGAGTTACGCACATGTGAAGTTTGTGATATAGAATGTTCTGCTTTCTGTAGTAAATCATCGACATCTAGCGTTATAATGCTGACACGTGCTCTTGGCCGAAGGAGGAAGAAAGATAGGGAGACAGGCAGGTTAGTCAGTGTAATTATACTGCTTTGTGCTGGGGAACGTTTATAAACGGAATGAAAGGCAACAGGAGAGCCGAGATTTAAAATACAAAGGAAAATAATGTGTGCAAATTAATGCGATGCCATGCACTACAGCAACAGCCCATATGTCAAGTAGCAGGGCAACGCAAGAGTGTTGAGCACAGTCTGGACAATGGTTCTCTCCCCCAACAAGGTGCAATTAAGCGCAGTCGAGTTTGGTTTCCTATCCACACCACAGTGATGACAGTCAAATAAAAGGCATCGAATCGTCATCTCGCAGCCCCAGAAATTGTACGGTTAACACTGAGATCTGTTTCGTGCAAGATAACTACTATATTGGTCTCGAACAACTATTGAACAAAACGTAGCTCTAACAGGGCCAAGGGGAAACAGTTTTTAGAATTCTCTAATATTGAGTGGAATTTCTTTTTCCTTCCAGGCATGACGGTCGCCTAGAGGTCCAGGAGTCATCAGGACAAATAATTGTGAACATGTACGAAGTATATCTGATGTGTTTGTGATGACGAAGCAATTGTGTCAAAATGAAACCCACATTTGGAAAGGATTTTTTCTCTTATTAGAAAAAAAAAAACTTCACTTGGATCTCTCATCGTTCACCCAAACCCTGCGACAGGTATTATACGGAGTGTGCTCCACAGGACAAAATATTTTTTAGGTTGCTTGGCTCCCAGAAGAGCTCTTCAATTCAAATGCGTACATTTTCATGCCGCATTTTCATTCATTCTTTCTTTCATCCTAGTCATGGATAGATATCTTTTCATTCAAGCTGTGAGCACTTAGCTGTCTAAAATCCTCATTATATATCTTATCTCTACAAAATGTGACCTTGCAGTATGTTTAGGACGTATGTGTGCTCTGTTCCTGATGTTCTACTTATGTAGTATTTTACAAAATTTTGGTTATCCACAAAACTTTCTGTAATGAACGAGAAAACGGTTAACTGAGAGGCCCACCTCTTCTTGGTCACAACCGCATGAAGTCCATGCAAGTTTATGCGTTATGCTTGTTTCACATTTTAAAAGCTGTAGGCCCGAACACTGCCTATCTGCTTTTGTATTTCCTGTTGCAGTTTGTCTTTTACTTGTTCAGAGCTTCATATATAAGTCCTCATTCTGTGTTAAAAAACTGCAGTGATGCTATGCTGGGCACTTTGTTGTATTGTAAATAAATAATTCTCTTTTGAAAAATACATTCTGTGTCTATGTCTGCATGAACCTGTCAGCATGCTTTCAGATCGCGTGCACAGATGAAGTGGGCATTTCGGTAAAGCATACTTCAGGTGGTAGAAAAAAACTGACGCTTTTAATAACAGTGTATACAGGGCGCAGTT